>NC_060213.1:23800000-23965000 GCF_021130785.1 Homalodisca vitripennis | reverse complement strand
AAAAAAATTTTTTTAAAAAAAAGAAAAAAAAATTTTTAAAAAAGGGGGGGGTTTTTTAAAAAATTTTTAAAAAAAGAAACCGGGGAAAAAAAAAATTTTTTTTTTTGGGGTTTTTTTTTGGGGGGGGGAAAAATTTTTTTTTTCTTTTTTTTTCCTTCTTTTTTGGGCCCCAAAAAAAACCCTTTTTTTCCCCCTTTTTTCCTTTTTAAAAAATTTTTTTTTTAAAAAAAAAAAATTTTTAAAAAAAGGGGAAAAAAAAAAAAAAATTTTTTTAAATTTAATTTTTTTTAAATTTTTTTTTTAAAAAAAAAAAAATTAAAAAAAAAAAATTTTGGTTTTTTAAAACCCAAAAAAAAATGAAAAAAAAAAAAAAAAAAACCCCCCTTTAAAAAAAAAAGTTTTTTTAAAAAAAAACTTTAAAACCCCAAGAACCCCAAAAAAAAATTTTTTAAAAAATTTTTTTTTGGAAAAAAAAAGGGGGAAAATTTTTAAAAAACCCCCTTTTTTTTTTTTGGGAAAAATTTTTGGGGGGGTTTTTAAAAAATTTTTGGGGGTTTTTTTTTTAAAAACCCAAAATTTTTTTTTAAAAGGGGGGGCCCCGGGGGGGGGGGGGTTTGAAAACCCTTTTTTCTAAACCCCCCCCGGGTTTTTGGGGGGGTTTTCCGGAAAACCTTGGGGGAAAAAAATTTTTTTTAAAAAAAAAACAAATTTTTTTTAAAAAAAAAAAAAAGGGAAAGGCCCCCCCAAAAAAAAAAAAAAATTTTTTCAGTTTTTTTCAAAATTTAAAAGGGGGGGGGTTTTTTTTTTTTTAAAAAAAAATTTTTTAAAATTCCCGTTTTTTTTTTTAAAAAAATTTTTTTTTAAAAAAAAAAAAAAAAAATTTTTTAAAAAAATTTTAAAAAAAAGGGTTTTTTTTTTTGGGGGGGGGGAAAAAAAAAGGGAAAAAAATTTTTTCCCTTTTTTAAAAAAAAAAAAAATTTTTAAAAAAAACCAAAAAAAAAAAACCCCCCAAAAGGGTTTTTTTTTTTTTTTCCCCCCCCTTTTTCTTTTCCCCCAAAAAAAAAAAAGGGGGGGAAAAAAACCCCCTTTTTTTAAATTTTAAAAAAAAAAAACCCAAAAAAAAAAAAAAAAAAAATTTTTTTAAAAAAAACGGGAAATTTTTTTAAAAAAAATTTAAAAATTTTTTTTTAAAAAAAGTTTAAAAAAATTTTTTAAAAAAAAAAATTTTCCAAAAAAAAAATTTTTAAAATTTTTTTTTTTTTAAAAAAAAAAAATTTTTAAAAAAAAAAAGGTTTTTTTAAAAGGGGGGGAAAAAAGGGGGGGGGAATTTTTTGGGGGGGGGGGGAAAAGGGTTTTTTAAAAACCCCCGGGGAAAATTTTTCCCCCCTTTTTTTTTTTTCCCCGGGGGGGGGCCCCCCGGGCCAAAAAAGGGGGGAATCCTTTTCCGTTTTTAAAAAATTTGGGGGAAAATTTTTTAAAAAGGGGGGGCCGGGTTTTTTTAAAAAAAGGGGGCCTTGGGGTTTTTTACCCCCGGGTTTTTTAAAAAAAAAAAAACCCCAAAAAACCCCAAAATTTTTTAAAAAATTTTTTTTTTTTTTAATTTAAAAAAAAAATAAATTTTTTTAACCCCCTTTTTTTTTTTTTTGGGGGCCCCCTTTTTTAATTTTTTAAAAAAAACCCAAAAGGAAAAATTTTTAAAAACCCCCCCAAAAATTTTTTAAAAAAAATTTTTAAAAAAAATTTTAAATTTTTTTTTTTTTTTTTTAAAAGGGTTTTTTTTAATTTTTTTTTGGGTTTTTTTTAAAAAAAAGGGGTTTTTTTTTTTGGGTTTCCCGGGTTTTCGGGGGGGTTTTTTTTTTATTAAAGGGGGGGCCCCGGTAAATTTTTTTAAAAAAAATTTTTTTAAACCCCCAAAAAAAAAAAACCCTTTTAAAACCAAAAGGGGTTTTTTGGGGAAAATTTTTTGGGGGAAAAAAAAGGGGGGTTTTAAAAAATTTTCCCCTTTTTTTTCCTTTTGGGGGGGTTTTTTTTTTTCCAAAAAATTTTTTTTGTTGCCGGGGTTTTTAAAATTTTTTTTTAAAAAAAATTTAAAACCCCCCCCCCTTTTTTTTTTTTAAAAAAAAAAAATTTTAAAAAAAAACCCAAAAAAATTTTTTTAAAAAAAAAAAACCTTTTTTTTTAAAAAAAAAATTTAAAAAAAAAAATTTAAAAAAAGGGAAGGGGTTTTAAAAAATTTTTTTTAAAACCAATTTAAAAAGAAAAAAAAAATTTTTAAAAAAAAATTTTTTAAAAAAAAAAAATTTTAAAAAAATTTTTTTAAATTTTTTTTTTTTTAAAAAAAAAAAAATTTGGTTTAAAAAAAAATTTAAAAAAATTTTTTTTTTTTTTTTTGGGCCCCCGGGGGTTGGAAACCCCCAAAAAATTTTAATTTTTAAAAAAAAATTTTTTTTTTTTAAAAAGATTTTAATTTTTTTTAAATTTCCTTTTTTAAAAGGTTTCCTTTTTTTTTTGGGGGGGGGGGAAACCCCCCAAAAAAATTTTTTAAAATTTTTTTTTAAAATTAAAATTGGTTTGGGGTTTTTTTTTCCCCCCAAATTTTAAAATTTTTTTTTTTAAAAAAAAAAAAATTTTTTTTTCTCCCTTTTTTTTTTCCTTTAAAAAAAAAAAAAAATTTTTTTAAAAAAAAAAATTTTAAATTTTTAAAAAATTTTTCCCCCCAAAAAAAATTTAAAAAAAAAAGGTTTGTTTAAACTTTTTCCCCAAAAAAAATTTTTTTTAAAAAAAAAAATTTTTAAAAAAAAAAAAGAAATTTTTTCCAAAAAAGGAAAAATTTTTTTTAATTTAAAAAAAATTAAAACAATTTTTTTAAAAAATTTTTTTTCATTTTTTTTTTAAAAAAATTTTTTTTTAAACCCGGGGAAAAAGGGAAATTTTTTTTAAATTTAAAAAAAATTTTTAAAAAAAAAAAAAAAAACCCCCCCAAAAAAAAAAATTTAATTTTTCCCTTTTTTCCCCTTTTTTTTTTTTAAAAAAAAAAAACCCCCAAAAATTAAATTTTTTTTTTTTTTAAAAAAATTTTTTTTTTTCCCCCCCCCCCCCCCCCCCGGACCTTTTTTTAAAAAACCTTTTAATTTTTTTTTTCCGGGGTTTTTTTTTTAACCCAATTTTTTTTTAAAATTTAAAAAATTTTTTTAAAAAAAAAACCCCAAAATTAAAAAAAAAAAAATTAAAAAATTGGGAAAATTTTTTTAAAAAAATTTTTTTTTTTTTTTTTTAAAAAAAAATTTTTTTTTTTTTTTTGGGGAAAAAATTTTTTTTTTTAAACGTTTTAAAATTTTTTTTTAAAATTTGGGGAAATTTTAAAAAGGGGTTTTTTTTAAAAAAAAAAAAAATTTTTTTTTTTTGTTTTGGGGGAAAAAAAAGGTTTTAAAAAAAAAAATTTTTTAAAAAAAAAAAGGGGGGGGGGGGGTTTTTTTTTTTTTTTTAAAAATTTAAAAAAGGGAAAAAAAAATTTTTTTTTTTTGGGTTTGGGGGTTTTTTTTTGGGGTTTTTTGGATTAAAGGGTTTTTTTACCCCCCAAAACCCTTTTTTTCCTTTTAATTTTTTTTTTTTTTTTTTTGGGGTTTTTTTTTTTTTTTTCCTTTTTTTTTTAAAATTTTTTTTTTCCCCCTTTTTTTTTTAAAAAAGGGGAAAATTTTTTAAAAATTAAATTTTTTTTTTTTTAAATTTTTTAAAAAATTTTTTTTTTTTTAATTTTTTAAAAAAAAAAAAATTAATTTTTAAAAAAATAAAAGGAAAAAATTTTTAACCCCCTTTTTGGAAAAATTTTTAAAAAAAAATTTTTAAAAATTTTTTTTAAAATTTTTTTTATTCCAAAATTTTAAAAAATTTTTTTAAATTTAAACCCCAAAATTTATTTCCCCCTTTTTTTTTTTTTTTTTAAAAAAAAACCCCTTTTTTAAAAAAAGGGGGGAAAGGTTTTAAAATTTTTTTCCGGGGGGGGGAATTTTTTTTTAAAATTTTTTTCCAATTTAAAAAAAAATTTTTTTTTTTTTTTTAAAAAAATTTTTTTTTTGGGTTTTAAAACGAAAAAATTTTTAAAAAAGGGGCCCCCCAAAAAAACCCCGGGTTTTTTTTGGGGGGGGAAAAAAAAAGGCATCATTTTAAACTTATAAAAGATTCAAAATCAGGGATTGCAGAGTAAGCAATCATATCCAGCAAAAATCTAGATAAAGCGATATGGAATTGTCTTAATTGTAGATCTGGTCTGAGGAGGTAATTTGGGGTTAATGTGTATGAGTATGTATCATGGAAATCTCATTGAAAACCCATTGATAGCTTCGCTTTTCAATGAATTCTTCATAAATATTGCTGACACTGAGTTCATCGGCTCAATTTCAATTTATGTTTCGCCATTGTAACAATGTACGATGGAATCTAAAATCTGTCTTTTCTCAAACATTTCAATAGGTGAGAGGGCTGATTTAATTCGATTAAAAGATAACGAGTCTAAAAATATTTTTTAGTTTATCACCTAATTTTGTAAAGGATTTTTGTAATGAACTTCCTCTAACTCCAACAATCCTATTCAACAACTAGCTGTTGCAATACGCGTATCCCATAGATATGAAAATTAGAATTCTGACTTGAAGCCTTCCAGGACCCATAATAGGGCACCAATCCTATCAAACATTTTTGGGGAACAATTGCCTTTATAATGATTTACAAATATTCCATAAAATAAATTTTTATTGTAAATCTAGACGCAATAACCTCAGTAACCAACCAGTCAATAACCAGTATTGTCGTCTTAAGAATCTATTGAACATGCATTAATTGCATTGTTTTGTAATTTGAGCAGAGCGCTCCATTTGGTTGACCATCAGCTCCTTCTCAATAAGCTTAAAATATTTGGCAATCTGACGAATTGGTTTCATCTTAAGGTGTCTGTCAGCGTTTCCTGAGTATATGATACAAGGATACGGTCTGCGTCTGCGAACATAAACAGCTGCGTACAGAACGCTCCCAGTTACAATTTCCTGCGACCTGGCACTCGACCCAAGAGTACCTTAAATGTAACGACCGCGACGTGAATCCACTTGACGAGGTCACGGGTTAAATGATATACATGGTACGGCAACACACAAAGGCACAGAAGACCGATGGTATGACACAGTGGTACAAAGTGTTCGATCGTGTCCTTGCTCCGGACGATGATCTGTCCAAGTGATTGTGGAGTCTGGACATGGGCACTGACTACAAAGTGGACAAAATTCAAAACTCGGTATGGGGACTGACAACATCTGTTTTTGAGTACTCCAGGTAACATGTATATCGTGTGTGAAACCATCGTTGCTTATAGTATATACTCGTATGGTATGGAGGTCAAAAACAGGTTGGAATCCTATATAGAAATCATGGATCTAAAAGCTACGCTGAACCGTTTGTAAGCACCAACGTGCACAAGGCTCACAGACTTGAACTAAAACGGTACCTAATTGCCAAGTATTGCGATTGACCGCTGCACTACACAATTCGGAGAGACGGCCTTGGCCATCCTGGACGGCCACAGTGTCAACTACGGACGTTCCTTTCTGAACGTTATCTGCATGTCCTGACAGATGATGTCAAACAAATTATAACGTTCGCGAGATTGAAAAAGGCCAGGTGACCTTCTGGTTGTGAATCAGGAAAGATATGTGTAATTTTACATTGAATGTTGGAAACTTTGGTGAAGTTTGAGGTGAGGATTCAAAATTAATTGAGGATTTGACGCGATGTTTGCAATTTTTCGTAGTTTGTAATTTGTTTGGTAATATAATTTCTAAGGTTTAAATAAAAAATGGGTTTAGAGTATTGTTTTAGAAATACCATAGGAAGTTTGTAGTTTGTTGTATTTTGTTCCGGAACAAGTGCAAATAAGTCGTCGTGCGGATGCAATGTATCTGCAATATGGACAATTATAATTTGATTATGTATCTCAGAAGGGTCATAATAATTGTATATGAGGGAACTTTAAAGTTGTTTGGCCACTAACAGAACATCTTAAGAGGTGGTTAGTTGTCGGCCGCGCATCTGTGGCTCCACTTTTAACACGGGGGTGAAGTTTCAAACTGCGGTATGTCTCACACCCATAGATGTTTCACTTCGGAAACTTAGATTTGATGCTAAAGAATCGTAAAGATACGATTATAAGTTAATAGTAGTGGTTTTAATTTATATTCAATGTACAGTTTTCCATAAGTACGTCTAAATATAGTCTAAAAACTAAGTCTAAAATAATGTATTACAACCCCAAAATTAATTTAGTTCTGAATAAATAAGTCGTTCATATGCGGCGGACCTAATATGATGGCAGAAAGTATAAAAAAATACTAACTAACCGACAAGTTTCGTAATTGCTATAAATGATAATATCTGAAAATAGTAGATTGGGTAGGGGAAGTTGTATTTAAAATTCATGTTTTCTACGGACTTCTCTGCATTTTCCGTTCGGGAGATCCACAATGGAGTTGTGTGGTCTGTGTAAGTGTTAACCTTTCAGGAGTTATTAAATATTGAAGGATCACGCACCAATGTTGTGCACTGCAAAACCGCGCACGCTGCTCTGTGAGGGAAGGGAGAGTGGTCTGGTCGATGAGTCTATGATTCTGTGAGTGTGGTTTATAGAATACAGTAACATCTTTATGCAACTATCTCGGAAGACGTTGACACGTAAGGGGATGGGTATATAGAATACCCCACAAAAATAGAAGGTGAGAAAGGAAAGTTCCTCCTCCTGACAATTTTAGAATTCAAGCCTACCAAGTGTTTATAGAGCTGTGTGATTATATAAATTCATTTGTGCACCTCTACTGGCACTAACCAAAGGAAAAGCTGAGTCGTGTACCACAACTCTAACACATTATCATACAAACACCAGTCCATAAATATAAACTCCAACTACAAGGATCTGAAATATTTTACTCTTAAACTTCCACATTGCAGTTTTTGAAAAGTGGGATTTTTGAAGAGTCAACTCCAAACTGTCACTGAGGTTACATATAGCTAGATTTAAGAATTAGAAGGGTAAAAATAAGATTAGAACACATTAATCTCTCTCTCTCTCTCTCTCTCTCTCTCTCTCTCTCTCTCTCTCTCTCTCTCACTCTCTATCTCTCTCTCTCTCTCACTCTCTCTCTCTCACTCTCTCGCTCTCTCTCTCTCACTCTCTCACTCTCTCTCTCACTCTCTCTCTCTCTCACTCTCTCTCACTCTCTCACTCTCTCTCTCTCTCACTCTCTCACTCTCTCTCTCTCACTCTCTCACTCTCTCTCTCTCACTCTCTCTCACTCTCTCACTCTCTCTCTCTCACTCTCTCACTCTCTCACTCTCTCTCTCTCACTCTATATATCTCTCTATATATATATATAAACCTTCTTCGTGAATATATAAATGAATGTTTGTGTGTTTGTCCTCTATGGAATCGTAAACTATTTGACCGATCATGTATCTGATGTGTATGTAACTGATTTATATGTATATGTATTTTTTTCACGAAGAAGGTTTCTATGCTATGTCTATCGATGTAACTCGCCTCCAGGTGGTGTTGCCAAAGATAGTTAGCGCCTGCACATTATAAACTGCAATTACGAGACAGTTACGAATATTTAATAGCCAAACACTATTTGAAGGCGCTAAGTTATGATGTATATTCGTCACAATTTCGAGGGGAGGTCCGTACCCCCTGGACCTCCACGCTGGCTACGTCCTTGCACCAGTATGAAACTCGATGTTTTTTGTATGGAAATAAAGTTTGATCAAAACTTTCAAGCATACAGCTCAATTCGTTCTTGAGATATCGTGTGGAAGAATATTTATAAAGATTTAATAAAAATTTAGCCAGCCCCTTAGTGATAGCCTTCTTCAATGCTCAGTCAAAAATATTTAATATCTAGTGATTGAATAGATATATACATGGTTTAAAACTACATTTCAAAGAGTCGTATTAGTATAACAGAGTTATCCCGAAGAGTCCATGCCTTGAATGAAGAAGAGTCTAGTAATCATTCCAGCGATACTTATTCTTGATAATCTGTATGAAATGGGTTATCGTTAAGACCAAATAAAAAAGGCATTCATCTTCATACTACTTTATCACACGTGATATTTTCAAAGACACTCAGGATGAAGCAGACTCCCTGTCCGCGATATGTAGCGGCTGAACCGAGAAACCTACCTTCCTATTTCGAGCCCAAATAATTCTGGGAAATAATTTGTAACACACAAAAATACCCCAAAATTCCACTTGGAGGGAGGGGGTGGGAGATAGGTGTCATGTTTTAGATTTTCTAAAGCTGAAGAGCTGTAGTTCGTTATAAAAAGGTCTCTATTCACTGATCATTTAAAAAGTTTTCATTTAACAATGATCCAAATAGTTGAAGTTGTACGGTTTGACAGTAATTTTTACTGTTCCCTTGTTAAAATCTTTTTTTACAAATACAAATTTTTCCAAGGTTACCAAAGAACTGTTCTTTCTTTAAATATGTTACAGTTGTCACTTTTAAGAACATTACATTTTTAAATAGTTCAAATTTAAGACATTTCAAACTTGTAAAACCTACAGAGTTCAAACAACAATGTAGATTTAAGTTACTCCTAACAATAGCTCTCTTAAAAACTAAAGATTTTCGTATTTAAAGTTACGGTTTCAAAATACCAATTTTTACAACGTTATAATCACTTACAAATGTTATATAATTGTAAAACCCTATTAAAAAAATACTTTGATGTTAATATTTTGTCCAATTACAAGTACCATTAAAATTACAAGTTTAGAGCGTACTGGATGGGTTTTACCTCCCCCCTCCCCGCCATTAAACAAGTGTACCCCTCAGAGGCTGGCCGCGACCGCTACATCAATTAACCCATCAATAATTCAACCTTGGGTAATCATTTAAAAGCTCTTCGCTTTCCCTTTGACTTAGGTGCTAATTGTGGCCAACCTCTCTCAACCATTAGGGGAGCGAAGCCATCTTGCTGGAACCGTAAAACAGATTTGAAATTGGATATATGGACAAAATGTTTTACTTTATAATAAATATAGCAGATACAGAAGTCAAATAATACTGACCTCCATGTTATCCTAAAAATTAGATGTACTAAGATTTTCTTTTTTATTTAAAAACTATTAATTTTTACGGAAATATAAGATGGGTAAGCTATTGTACTCTACAATACAAAAAGATATAATTTTTGATCTGGGTTATTTATTACTAGGTCACTGATTGTAGATCACTACTTTGTTTTAATATCTGTAATTGTGTAATAGTCTAGGAGACAATATTTCATCCAATGGTTAAATCTATTACCACTTGAAACGTTGTGGCTCTGTGTCGTCTAGTGGCAAACAAAAGAAACAGTGGTTATAAATAAAATACATTACAGAAAAGTATTAAAAATATTATATTGAGTAAACTCTGTCAATAATAAAAAATGTCCAATATATGAAATGTCATTAATAAAAACGAGACCATTAATGGAAGATTAAAACGAATTACAAAAGTAAGTTAATTTGTATTTAGCACGGCAGCGCTCTCTGCAAATCACCACCCAGAAGTAACCCACAGCAAAAATATCTGCTACACAATTCTCTTATATAGTATTTTTAAGTGACATTTATTTATTGGGATTTCAAAGTTGAACCGAGGAAGTGGATTAGAGAATATATACGTACATATATATTGCTGGTGAGCTAGGCTTCATCTATCGATATGAAAAATATGCTTTCATTAGGGCGAAGTATTTTGTTAATAGACGTATCAGAACCTTCCCACCCGAGTATTTAACACTAAGTGGGCTGGGCACTAGAGACAACCACGCATATAGTCACGTGACTGCACAGCTGCGATGACGTCACGACTTGAGGTCACCGCCATATTCATCAACTCCATTCACTAATTACGTTTATTCCTCTAATTACTCGGCTATTTTCAGGCTCAGTTCCAAATACAACTGGCCTCTCCTTAAATAGAATAGATGTTCCTAGTCGTTCATCAAACATAACCTCACTAAGTGGTCAGCTGTTCAAGTACACTGTACTGTCATTCCAAATTACACTTCTTCCAGTTACAAGAACTCATTCCATCTGTAACTGATGCTTCTTGTGCAGTTTCATTTAAAACAGATAGATAGCAAATATCTTTACTCACATTTTGCAATTGATATTGTGATTTAACAAAAAATGGATTCTTTGAGGTAGTGCCAGAAAGAGGTAAATTTATGATTTTCTCAAGTTAACAGTACTTGGGTATTGGAAGATGTTGTAAATTGAGCCATAGAAACACATTTTTACTTTTCCCAATTTGTTTCGACATTCTAAAGAGAACGTCCTAATACGAGTACATCTAATGTAATACATTTCTTACCATCCACATCCTGTCCTAAGGAGTGTGTGTTGTAGCGGAGATCTGCTGCTTCTACACAACAACCGCTTAGCTGAAGAGACGAACCGAAGTCGAAACGGGCAAATTATTAAAAATTTGTCAGAAAAAATTTGCATCGATTTATGTCGAAACGCGTTTTGTTCGCCAAGGAATGACGAATCCCTAGAGGGTAATCGATCTCAGTGTAACTGGGAGATCTTCTCGCGAATGCGCGTTTGTCGAAGGAAAATATGAAAATAATTTAGACCCAGTTTGAAAGTGATCCTGTTTTTGTTATATAAATAAAATAGTTATGATTTGTAATTAAAAACATAGGCAGATAGCCTCTTGATTTGTTTTTGAGTGAAACGAAATAGACCATAGTGTTAGAGAAAACATTTAGTGTATTTTCACCTGTTTAACCATCTCCCAAAATAATTTCTTGAATATCCTTCATGAGAAAGGATACATAATTACAAATGCCATATGTATGCAATTTTGAAAACGACTCAAAAGTTTGTAGTGGCAAAACACATTTCACTTCCCCCGGTTTGAGTATTACTATAAATCGACTGAATTACTCATTTCCTCTGTGGGCGCTCGGTATTAATTAAGTAGTTATAAAAATTTTCCGATTCCCAAGTTCCTGGCAGACAAGAGAAATAGTAAGTCGCAATATAAAGCAATAAGCCACGGTCCATATGCCATTTCCACTAATGCAGGGATGTTGTGGGGGAGAAGAGGGTCTGAGTGTGTCATTACGGCAATAAAATATCGGTCGAGTTGTGGTCTACCATAAGGAGCCTGTTTTCTACCGTAAATGTTTAAAAATATTTACAAAAAACTACGGCTCTGTTTGATAATGCTATCGATGGTTACAAATTACAAATTTTTATGAAAGAAAAGCTGATAATATAAGTAATGGGGAAATTAAAAATCAAATAAATGTAAATCAAATGAAAACGTTTAGTTGAAAAATAATAGCACTACAATAAGAAACTTAATACATTTTCTATTTCATTTTCGTGGTTTAATATAATAATTAATTAAAAATATGAAAAAATATATTATTTAATTTTAAAAGGATATTCATGCATTTATTGTTTAATTTAAAACTGTTTTTAGAATACAACGCCACGACGGCTCTTCATATTCGCTAAGCGTTAGCGAAGCTTATCACTCTTAGGGACTGGAAAATTGCATTTCTGTCTATCTATTTAACTGTTTGCACGATGTCTCGAAAGCGCACTGACCTATTGACTTGAAATTTTGCATGAAGCTTCCTTTATACATTAGCAACACTGAATTCGATGATAGTGCATTTCACTCAATGGGCTTTGACTAAGTGTTAGTACATATTTTTGCATTGGTCTTATGGGTAACCCCATGATGGCATCGACACAATTTCAGAATAAATACATTTGTAAATAAGGTGATTAGAACCAAATGACATTTTAATACGGGGCATATTACATGTAGATTACCTACCAAGTGAAAAGAAGTAAAAACAATAGAGTAAAGGTCAATGTTAAAAGTCGGTGACAAGGTCTTATTTTAGAGGAACTGTTATGAAACGTAACTGAATGAAGAAAATGAGAACGTATCATGTGGCAAGATATTTCAAAACAATCATCTGCAGACATCAAACTTTGCATGAATATTCATTTTCTAAATTAGAAAACTTGCATTCTAAATGTTACTATTACAATGTCACTAAATTTGTGTTTAAGTTCCTTATTGAAGATGAGCGGCTTGAAGAGACAACGAGGTGTTCAACGAAGGTTTGATATCTTGAAGCTGAAATGTGACGTCACGACGAGCTAGTATCTGCTCACTTCTTCAGGTGGCAACACCTAAGTCACAAACTGTAACAGGAAAACATGTTGATGAACATATGCTGACATGGCACTGAACTTGCTGAAGCAGAGCAACCTGATCATAGACGTCCTAGTAACTAGGAACGGACAACAGAATTCGCTAGTGCCGCGATTGCCTTCTGCTTGTGAAGGCCAGGACTTAGCGCTATGAACAGCTGGTCCAGTGAGAAGTCTGTAAATTGTTTTATTTGTGCACTAAAGTCAACAAAGTCAATACATATGTCCTTATGTGCACATATTTATAGTTTTTATGAAGTCGTGTCAAATGTTTACACTAATACATTTCGCTGTAAGGGACATAGCTTGATCAGTAGAAGAGGTCACACATAACCAATAAGCAGGAGCTCCCCAGGGCACGGTGGTACGTGTGGCGTGGGGAGGTGAGGGGTGATATTGGCTGTCACACGTAGTGGGTAAGATCCTCCTCCCTGAGGAAGGTGTGAAGTGGCGACAGTTCTATGAATATTTCGCCGTGTCATGCGTGAGGCTGCTCCCTTGGTGTCGAACAGCTTAAGTCAAATATCCGGAAAATCAATACTAAGAAACTAAAAAAATTATGAGGAGTATTTAAAAGTTCTCCAGGATATTTTGAAATTCTGGACATTATAGTGTAGGAGCCGAGAGCCAGTTTACATTGTACAAACACACAACTTGGTTTTTATGGTATGAACAGATTTGTCTGAACTTAGTCCTTCAATCAATATTATTAGACTGGAGTACTGGAAATTACAACTTTATTAAAGAACTTGTCAATTATCGGGATATTCAAATGTGGTTATCAACCTATACAGTTGTCTTTATTTAATAGCTGCCATGTAGGTATTTTATCTGACAAAATTCAGCCAAATTCGGTCGGAACTATGAGCTTTTAACTTCTCTAAGTCAGCTGACTGTCAAAATTAAGATTCGGAATAAAGTTTGTGTAGTGATTTTATTTGAGATACATACAAGGTGATGCTAAAGATCCACTATGACAAGATTTCCCCTGTGATAGAATCTGAGTAATAGAAAAAAACATTCCGATGGATATAAACCGATATTATCTTCTGTTTGAAACTTTAGTAGTTGTAAGTATGGATTTGGTTCCAACAAAAAGATACTGTGAGTCTAAAATTCTTCAGGTAACATGTTTTTATGAAGAGTCCTTTATTACATTTTGATGTAACTCCGCCCAATACAAAGTGTCGACTTCACCAATTTTGAAAAGCGGTGAGTTCCATTATTAAAATTTGAATAAATAAGTTCCTTGAAGTAATTACTGATAGACTATCAGGCTAAAATGTAATTCATAGTTCTAATTATTGAATGTAGTGTACGATTGGGTAAAAATGGTAAAAATATTGCAAGCCAAGAACCCATGTGTGGAGGCCCTAACTAATACTGTTTTAACTGTAGGCCTACTATTCTATTAGTTCTATTAGTATTGAAGTTAAATTAAGTCCTGTTACACCTGGATATATTCTAAACGGATTGAGATATCAATGTACAACCTTCTCAAAACTTATTAAATTACTCTTTTGAATTTCTTTGATGATAAAAAATTGTAACCCCCCTTTTCAAAGGGGGTAGAAGGGAGAAATTTAAATTTTCAAACTGCAACTTCTATCTTGTGACATCTCATATTAAAGGTATATCTAATGGAAACACAATGACAAGAACAAAACCTCTCTACGACGATCCCAGCTAAAGTGATGGGCAAACAACCCCTTAAATATAAGGGTGTAAATTAGCTCCTGATAGGCCTGGATATATTCTAAACAGTTTGATATATCAATGTACAACCTTCTCAATACGTATTAAATTACTCTTTTGAATTTCTTTGATGATAAAAAATTGTAACCCCCCTTTTCAAAGGGGGTAGAAGGGAGAAATTTAAATTTTCAAACTGCAACTTCTATCTTGTGACATCTCATATTAAAGGTATATCTAATGGAAACACAATGACAAGAACAAAACCTCCCTACGACGATCCCAGCTAAAGTGATGGGCAAACAACCCCTTAAAAATGGTGTAAATTAGCTCCTGATAGGCCTGGATATATTCCAAACAGTTTGATATATCAATGTACAACCTTCACCATACGTATTAAATTACGTTTTTATTATTTTTTAGGGTAAAACATTTTTACTCCCTTCTCAAAAGTGGGTAAATTTAAATTTTCAAATTGCAACCTCTATCTTGAGACATTTCATATTAAAGGTCTATTAAATAGAAACACAATGACACTAAGAAAATACCTGTACGCCGTTTTTAGCAAAAGGTATGGCAAATAACACAAAAAACAATCTTTAGGGGCAATTCCAATTTCTTGCATATATTAAAACAATGCATGCGTGATATCGTTTAGTAGGACTTTGAGTTGCCCAGCTTATCCCTTTACATAGTGTCTAATGTTTCTGGTGTGCATAGTTTTGGTAAGAGGTGTCTTTTTTCTAGGCGGCATTACAATGTAAGGGATTATTTGCCCCTAACTTTTGCTAGAATCATCGTAGAGATGTTTTGTTCTTGTCATTGTGTTTCCATTAGATATACCTTTAATATGAGATGTCAAAAGACAGGAATTGCAGTTTGAAAATTTAAATTTCTCCCTTCTACCCCCTTTGAAAAGGGGGGTTACAATTTTTTATTCGCATCAAAGAATTCAAAAGAGTAATTTAATAAGTATGGTGAAGGTTGTACATTGATATCTCAATCCGTTTAGAGTATATTCAGGCGTATCAGTATTTAATTTACGCCCTTAGATGTAAGGGGTTGTTCGCTCATAACTTTTGTTAGGATCGTCGCGTCGTAGAGATATTTTGTTCAAGGCATTGTGTTTCTTTTGAATATACCTTTAATATGACATGTCACAAGATAAGGGTTGCAAGTTGAAAATTTAAAGTGAGCCCCTTCTACCTCTTTTAAAAAGAGGGGGAGGAGATATCTTTACACGTGAATTACCCTCGAGACTTTTGACAGATGTTACCAATTAATAAAAATATTTGTTTAATACATGTGTTTACCATTGCAACACATTTGGTATTTTCAGATTCTACTCTTTTAAATACAAACATGGGAAGATATGTAAATTTATATTTGTAATTACAGGAAGACTTACCAGTGCACAAACTACAATTGTTACACGAACTCACTTCGGAAGGCTTGGGATTTGCTCGTACACACAATAAAAAAATTAAAAACACATTTTTGTTTGTAAGTAATGGTAATTTAGTCATACACTAATAGCCTATCAATCATTAGATATTTAAGAAATCCTAATCAGAGCTAATACATTTTGTATCCATAGTTGAGACGTCCGTTTTGTTAATAATTGGTAGTGCATTTCACTTTCATTAACAAGCATTTTAATTTTCTTTGATGGTCAACCGATGTGCCTCCTATTGTTTGGAGCGGCTGGATTTGACGATGGTATAAAAAGAGGTTATGTTTTACAAGAGAACGACTCCATTAGCGCGACGTGTACATCGGTGTAATGCAGGAGGCCGTGAACACAATGGCGGGAATGAAGCAACCACAATCAATCTAACAGGCAGTGGACTGGCAAATTGAGCGAGGCCAGTGATAAATAACCACTGCCTTCTGAATGGCCAATTCCACGGAGTGCTCGCTTTTAAACGCGACTAAACACGTTCCATTTGTTTTCTATGACGTTCATTAATATTTACGTAGAGTCGCCTGCCCATTACACTTCTCTTCAAGCGGGAAGTGACTTTTGTAACTGATTTTGTGTCTTGTGCGGAATTAACATTTATAACGTAACGAGAAGAACGTCAAATGATGGGAATAATCTTAATAACCTGTCTTGTGGTACACTGAAGTATTCTATAACCACAAAAATCCAACAACTTAAATTTCTACTGTAATTCTACCCGGAGTTGAAAACGGTTGAGACAAATCAATTCTGGTTTTTATTTAAAAAATTAATATTGTAATAATAATAATATATATATATATATATATATATATATATATATATATATATATATATACTATATATATATATATGGATTTGGAGGCACCTGTGAGAACCATTCCAATTAAAAGTGTTTACACTTTGATCATTAGTTTATAAAACTTTCCGTTTGAAATATTACCATACTAATGGAAGTAAACTTAAAAAACTATGATAGGATACATAAAGTTACCTAATTAATACCTATACAATCAAAAGGGAAACTTGTCTTGCTATATGATGCAATCTGAAATTCATTAGAAAAATACGATGATGTGACTCACACATGTCACAGCGATCGTAAAGCGGGATACACATCTTCTCCAGAGCGGCAATCCATATATCTCAAGCCGCGCCGCCTCGGCTTATTTTATTGCAACACTCACACATTGTATCCCCCTCTCATACAGACCCGGAAACTGTTATACACTACACCCTTGCATTAGCGGCTTGACACAGTCTCCACAGTGGCACACAATTGTGTTAAGTGCTGTCTGTCTGTATGTCTTTGTTACTGAGCAATTGCCATACTCACACATTGTATCCCACTCTCATACAGACCCGGAAACTGTTATACACCCTTGCATTAGCGGCTTGACACAGTCTCCACAGTGGCACACAATTGTGTTAAGTGCTGTCTGTCTGTATGTCTTTGTTACTGAGCAATTGCCATACTCACACATTGTATCCCCCTCTCATACAGACCCGGAAACTGTTATACACCCTTGCATTAGCGGCTTGACACAGTCTCCACAGTGGCACACAATTGTGTTAAGTGCTGTCTGTTGTCTTTGTTACTGAGCAATTGCCATACTCACACATTGTATCCCCCTCTCATACAGACCCGGAAACTGTTATACACCCTTGCATTAGCGGCTTGACACAGTCTCCACAGTGGCACACAATTGTGTTAAGTGCTGTCTGTCTGTCTGTGTGTTACTGAGCAATTGCCATACTCACACATTGTATCCCCCACTCATACAGACCCGGAAACTGTTATACACCCTTGCATTAGCGGCTTGACACAGTCTCCACAGTGGCACACAATTGTGTTAAGTGCTGTCTGTCTGTATGTCTTTGTTACTGAGCAATTGCCATACTCACACATTGTATCCCACTCTCATACAGACCCGGAAACTGTTATACACCCTTGCATTAGCGGCTTGACACAGTCTCCACAGTGGCACACAATTGTGTTAAGTGCTGTCTGTCTGTCTGTGTGTTACTGAGCAATTGCCATACTCACACATTGTATCCCACTCTCATACAGACCCGGAAACTGTTATACACCCTTGCATTAGCGGCTTGACACAGTCTCCACAGTGGCACACAATTGTGTTAAGTGCTGTCTGTCTGTCTGTGTGTTACTGAGCAATTGCCATACTCACACATTGTATCCCACTCTCATACAGACCCGGAAACTGTTATACACCCTTGCATTAGCGGCTTGACACAGTCTCCACAGTGGCACACAATTGTGTTAAGTGCTGTCTGTCTGTATGTCTTTGTTACTGAGCAATTGCCATACTCACACATTGTATCCCCCACTCATACAGACCCGGAAACTGTTATACACCCTTGCATTAGCGGCTTGACACAGTCTCCACAGTGGCACACAATTGTGTTAAGTGCTGTCTGTCTGTATGTGTGTGTTACTGAGCAATTGCCATACTCACACATTGTATCCCACTCTCATACAGACCCGGAAACTGTTATACACCCTTGCATTAGCGGCTTGACACAGTCTCCACAGTGGCACACAATTGTGTTAAGTGCTGTCTGTCTGTGTGTTACTGAGCAATTGCCATACTCACACATTGTATCCCCCACTCATACAGACCCGGAAACTGTTATACACCCTTGCATTAGCGGCTTGACACAGTCTCCACAGTGGCACACAATTGTGTTAAGTGCTGTCTGTCTGTGTGTTACTGAGCAATTGCCATACTCACACATTGTATCCCACTCTCATACAGACCCGGAAACTGTTATACACCCTTGCATTAGCGGCTTGACACAGTCTCCACAGTGGCACACAATTGTGTTAAGTGCTGTCTGTCTGTCTGTTACTGAGCAATTGCCATACTCACACATTGTATCCCACTCTCATACAGACCCGGAAACTGTTATACACCCTTGCATTAGCGGCTTGACACAGTCTCCACAGTGGCACACAATTGTGTTAAGTGCTGTCTGTCTGTGTGTTACTGAGCAATTGCCATACTCACACATTGTATCCCACACTCATACAGACCCGGAAACTGTTATACACCCTTGCATTAGCGGCTTGACACAGTCTCCACAGTGGCACACAATTGTGTTAAGTGCTGTCTGTCTGTGTGTTACTGAGCAATTGCCATACTCACACATTGTATCCCACTCTCATACAGACCCGGAAACTGTTATACACCCTTGCATTAGCGGCTTGACACAGTCTCCACAGTGGCACACAATTGTGTTAAGTGCTGTCTGTCTGTATGTCTTTGTTACTGAGCAATTGCCATACTCACACATTGTATCCCACTCTCATACAGACCCGGAAACTGTTATACACCCTTGCATTAGCGGCTTGACACAGTCTCCACAGTGGCACACAATTGTGTTAAGTGCTGTCTGTCTGTATGTCTTTGTTACTGAGCAATTGCCATACTCACACATTGTATCCCACTCTCATACAGACCCGGAAACTGTTATACACCCTTGCATTAGCGGCTTGACACAGTCTCCACAGTGGCACACAATTGTGTTAAGTGCTGTCTGTCTGTATGTCTTTGTTACTGAGCAATTGCCATACTCACACATTGTATCCCACTCTCATACAGACCCGGAAACTGTTATACACCCTTGCATTAGCGGCTTGACACAGTCTCCACAGTGGCACACAATTGTGTTAAGTGCTGTCTGTCTGTCTGTGTGTTACTGAGCAATTGCCATACTCACACATTGTATCCCACTCTCATACAGACCCGGAAACTGTTATACACCCTTGCATTAGCGGCTTGACACAGTCTCCACAGTGGCACACAATTGTGTTAAGTGCTGTCTGTCTGTATGTCTTTGTTACTGAGCAATTGCCATACTCACACATTGTATCCCACTCTCATACAGACCCGGAAACTGTTATACACCCTTGCATTAGCGGCTTGACACAGTCTCCACAGTGGCACACAATTGTGTTAAGTGCTGTCTGTCTGTGTGTTACTGAGCAATTGCCATACTCACACATTGTATCCCACTCTCATACAGACCCGGAAACTGTTATACACCCTTGCATTAGCGGCTTGACACAGTCTCCACAGTGGCACACAATTGTGTTAAGTGCTGTCTGTCTGTATGTCTTTGTTACTGAGCAATTGCCATACTCACACATTGTATCCCACTCTCATACAGACCCGGAAACTGTTATACACCCTTGCATTAGCGGCTTGACACAGTCTCCACAGTGGCACACAATTGTGTTAAGTGCTGTCTGTCTGTATGTCTTTGTTACTGAGCAATTGCCATACTCACACATTGTATCCCACTCTCATACAGACCCGGAAACTGTTATACACCCTTGCATTAGCGGCTTGACACAGTCTCCACAGTGGCACACAATTGTGTTAAGTGCTGTCTGTCTGTGTGTTACTGAGCAATTGCCATACTCACACATTGTATCCCCTCTCATACAGACCCGGAAACTGTTATACACCCTTGCATTAGCGGCTTGACACAGTCTCCACAGTGGCACACAATTGTGTTAAGTGCTGTCTGTCTGTATGTCTTTGTTACTGAGCAATTGCCATACTCACACATTGTATCCCACTCTCATACAGACCCGGAAACTGTTATACACCCTTGCATTAGCGGCTTGACACAGTCTCCACAGTGGCACACAATTGTGTTAAGTGCTGTCTGTCTGTATGTCTTTGTTACTGAGCAATTGCCATACTCACACATTGTATCCCACTCTCATACAGACCCGGAAACTGTTATACACCCTTGCATTAGCGGCTTGACACAGTCTCCACAGTGGCACACAATTGTGTTAAGTGCTGTCTGTCTGTATGTCTTTGTTACTGAGCAATTGCCATACTCACACATTGTATCCCACTCTCATACAGACCCGGAAACTGTTATACACCCTTGCATTAGCGGCTTGACACAGTCTCCACAGTGGCACACAATTGTGTTAAGTGCTGTCTGTCTGTATGTCTTTGTTACTGAGCAATTGCCATACTCACACATTGTATCCCACTCTCATACAGACCCGGAAACTGTTATACACCCTTGCATTAGCGGCTTGACACAGTCTCCACAGTGGCACACAATTGTGTTAAGTGCTGTCTGTCTGTGTGTTACTGAGCAATTGCCATACTCACACATTGTATCCCACTCTCATACAGACCCGGAAACTGTTATACACCCTTGCATTAGCGGCTTGACACAGTCTCCACAGTGGCACACAATTGTGTTAAGTGCTGTCTGTCTGTCTGTGTGTTACTGAGCAATTGCCATACTCACACATTGTATCCCCCACTCATACAGACCCGGAAACTGTTATACACCCTTGCATTAGCGGCTTGACACAGTCTCCACAGTGGCACACAATTGTGTTAAGTGCTGTCTGTCTGTATGTCTTTGTTACTGAGCAATTGCCATACTCACACATTGTATCCCACTCTCATACAGACCCGGAAACTGTTATACACCCTTGCATTAGCGGCTTGACACAGTCTCCACAGTGGCACACAATTGTGTTAAGTGCTGTCTGTCTGTGTGTTACTGAGCAATTGCCATACTCACACATTGTATCCCACTCTCATACAGACCCGGAAACTGTTATACACCCTTGCATTAGCGGCTTGACACAGTCTCCACAGTGGCACACAATTGTGTTAAGTGCTGTCTGTCTGTGTGTTACTGAGCAATTGCCATACTCACACATTGTATCCCCCTCTCATACAGACCCGGAAACTGTTATACACCCTTGCATTAGCGGCTTGACACAGTCTCCACAGTGGCACACAATTGTGTTAAGTGCTGTCTGTCTGTGTGTTACTGAGCAATTGCCATACTCACACATTGTATCCCACTCTCATACAGACCCGGAAACTGTTATACACCCTTGCATTAGCGGCTTGACACAGTCTCCACAGTGGCACACAATTGTGTTAAGTGCTGTCTGTCTGTGTGTTACTGAGCAATTGCCATACTCACACATTGTATCCCACTCTCATACAGACCCGGAAACTGTTATACACCCTTGCATTAGCGGCTTGACACAGTCTCCACAGTGGCACACAATTGTGTTAAGTGCTGTCTGTCTGTGTGTTACTGAGCAATTGCCATACTCACACATTGTATCCCACTCTCATACAGACCCGGAAACTGTTATACACCCTTGCATTAGCGGCTTGACACAGTCTCCACAGTGGCACACAATTGTGTTAAGTGCTGTCTGTCTGTATGTCTTTGTTACTGAGCAATTGCCATACTCACACATTGTATCCCACTCTCATACAGACCCGGAAACTGTTATACACCCTTGCATTAGCGGCTTGACACAGTCTCCACAGTGGCACACAATTGTGTTAAGTGCTGTCTGTCTGTATGTCTTTGTTACTGAGCAATTGCCATACTCACACATTGTATCCCACTCTCATACAGACCCGGAAACTGTTATACACCCTTGCATTAGCGGCTTGACACAGTCTCCACAGTGGCACACAATTGTGTTAAGTGCTGTCTGTCTGTGTGTTACTGAGCAATTGCCATACTCACACATTGTATCCCACTCTCATACAGACCCGGAAACTGTTATACACCCTTGCATTAGCGGCTTGACACAGTCTGCACAGTGGCACACAATTGTGTTAAGTGCTGTCTGTCTGTATGTCTTTGTTACTGAGCAATTGCCATACTCACACATTGTATCCCACTCTCATACAGACCCGGAAACTGTTATACACCCTTGCATTAGCGGCTTGACACAGTCTCCACAGTGGCACACAATTGTGTTAAGTGCTGTCTGTCTGTGTGTCTTTGTTACTGAGCAATTGCCATACTCACACATTGTATCCCACTCTCATACAGACCCGGAAACTGTTATACACCCTTGCATTAGCGGCTTGACACAGTCTGCACAGTGGCACACAATTGTGTTAAGTGCTGTCTGTCTGTGTGTCTATGTTACTGAGCAATCGCCAGTGAATATAACTATTATATTATTACATTTTCATTATTATATTGTTAGATTAATTTTGCGGCGAGTGCCGCTATAGATTTGAATTTGGCGCGCGTAATCCTTCAGTAGCCGCGAATGCGATAGCCAGCTGCACCGACCTCTAGCTCTTAGCTTGAACAATAGGAGCCTCCTACCATCCGGATTTCTTCTGGACAGGTTCTGGTAGGATGGTTCCTGCTAGGTTAGCAGGCTGAGACCGGAGGTTGTGCGACCGAGTCGTTGTGCAGCGATCGGGTAGATTGGACGGTAGAAGTGAGTGTACGTGGCCTGGGACTTGGTATAATTGTTAGGGAACCTTTCGGAACCATATCCAAATTATTAGTTATCTTTAGTCATCAAAGCTGGTTAGGTTTTGGATAGTAGGAATCTAGTGGCGGATCCACGGTTATTATTCCTCTGGAAGGTGCCCTCTTCCGGTCGCGACGACACGAGGTTGCAATTTATTCACTTGACATTGAATTGTTACAAAACCTCGTTTAGTAGTCTACTTAGGTTAGATTTTACAGGTAAGTAAATAAACTATTCAAATGACGTGCAACAATTATATCGATATTAATGTCACATTCATTCAAAACTACTACGTATAAAATTTGACTATATTGTATCAGTCTATGAGAAGATATTGTACCCAATGCTAAAATCTGCTCCACTTAAAAAGTTGTGATTGTGCGCTGTCTAGCGGCGAACTAAGGAAACAGTGATTATAGTATTACAGAAAAGTAATAAGCGCTGTCATATTGAGTAAACTTTGGCAGTAATAGACAATATTCATATCTTAAAATTGATTCATAAAAATGAAGTAATTACTATACGATTATAATGGATTTAAACTCTGATGAATATATTTGGTACAGTAGCGCTATCGACAGAAGATGTGCCACAAACTCACATGATCACGAGGCAAGGTCAGAGGTATAACATCGTAGGCTGCACTTCCATGACGAAGTGCCAATCATTATTTTACCTGTTTTTATGTCTAAAACAGCAACATAAGGAAACAACTATTATTCCCGTTCCAAGAATATGCTCCAATAAGTGATAAAATTCTCATATACACTTTTTACTAGATATTATAAAAAATATATCGATTACAAACAAGAATTATAATTTTTATTTCAAAAACTATATATAACGTTTTACCTATTAAATAATTATTTATATATTTATAAGATTTTTGATGTATTATTATAATTGTTGAATATTATTTGTATGCACATGTGCTTACTGTTAAGGTAAATACATCAGAATATATATATTACTCACTAATGTAATGCTCGAGCTAAGGTTACCTGTACAACTTAGTGTTGTCTCCAGGGCAGACAGTACCTAGACTACCGCCTGATCACCCCGCAGAGGTAATACTTATTTTTGAAACGCCATAGACATATAAGTAAGGAAATTAATTAGTTTCACATCTCGATTTACTATGAAGCTATAAGATTATATACTTTTATGTTTGAAATTGTTTAATTAAATATAAGCCATAGATCCCAATCTTAAATGCATCTTATGAATGAAAAAAGCAAACAAGTTATGATAAAAAGGTTGATTAATGTTTCAATGAATTTAAGTCCGTTCATCATTGCATGTCTTATACTCGTAGTATTTTATAAGCGGGTTCACTGAAAATTTCTCTCGATTAAGAACTTTTAAGATTTAATTATGTAGATGACTAATCTAACATGTACATAATACATGTATATAACATAGGTTCAAAATATGAACCAATTACATAAAACTTTCAACCATGATATTCAATACAATAGTCAAAAGCAATCGAGTTTCAGAAATACTGCATCGATTGTAATATTAGCATCCTTCAAGAATATTTTCAGTGGCGAATAAGTGCATGAAACATGCAGATTCAAATACGATATTGAGTTATCTACAGTAAAATACGATGTCACCTCCATCATCAGTTACATCGTCTTACAACCTCACCGTCTATTTTGCCATCAGTATCGGTTTCGTGTAGCTGCATCTCTACACTACATGGAGAGTGGTCCCGTTAGTGTGAAACGTGTTTTCTACACACTAGAACTTCTATCCTTCCTATAAGTGCTTGTGATTGTGGCAGATATGACTGCATGCAAACATAAACTCTGAATTATTATTATTTAATGAGAACATTGAATTGAAAACACGACCTATTTAAAAAAAATGATTGCTAATTAGATACAATTGTTGGGATTTAAATGCGATAAACGGTAGTACGAAGTATTAAGATGGACTAAAGTATAATAAGAGATTTAGCTAAATGCATGAAGATTTCAGCAATGATAAGTTTGAAAGCTTATATTGTTATAAGAAGAATGATTTGAAAAAAATAAGAACGTCTTTCTGGACCTAATTTGTGGTTCACGTTTAATGCATGCTGGTTTACTCAAATGAGAATTGTTTTAATTTGATACAACATAATATACAAAATATAAAGATTGGTAAAATATATATTTGTAACCATTTATATATCAAATAGAAGCGAGGAAATGACGATATTATATACAATATACTCTTGTCAAAAGTGAATAGGCATTGAATAGGACCGTGTTCTGTCGATATTTATGTTCTGTACAACATGCATATGTACTGTACTGTACTAGAGGCTACAATGTACCTGCCAGCATCACACATGTTACACAATAACTCTAATTATATACAATATACTCTTGTGACAAGTGAATAGGCATTGAATAGGACCGTGTTCTGTCGATATTTATGTTCTGTACAACATGCATATGTACTGTACTGTACTAGAGGCTACAATGTACCTGCCAACATCACACATGTTACACAATAACTCTAATTATATACAATATACTCTTGTGACAAGTGAATAGGCATTGAATAGGACCGTGTTCTGTCGATATTTATGTTCTGTACAACATGCATATGTACTGTACTGTACTAGAGGCTACAATGTACCTGCCAACATCACACATGTTACACAATAACTCTAATTATATACAATATACTCTTGTGACAAGTGAATAGGCATTGAATAGGACCGTGTTCTGTCGATATTTATGTTCTGTACAACATGCATATGTACTGTACTGTACTAGAGGCTACAATGTACCTGCCAACATCACACATGTTACACAACATCACACATGTATGTACACAATAACTAATTAATTATATACAATATACTCTTGTGACAAGTGAATAGGCATTGAATAGGACCTTGTTCTGTCGATATTTATGTTCTGTACAACATGCATATGTACTGTACTACTGTACTAGAGGCTACAATGTACCTGCCAACATCACACATGTTACACAATAACTCTAATTATATACAATATACTCTTGTGACAAGTGAATAGGCATTGAATAGGACCGTGTTCTGTCGATATTTATGTTCTGTACAACATGCATATGTACTGTACTGTACTAGAGGCTACAATGTACCTGCCAACATCACACATGTTACACAATAACTCTAATTATATACAATATACTCTTGTGACAAGTGAATAGGCATTGAATAGGACCGTGTTCTGTCGATATTTATGTTCTGTACAACATGCATATGTACTGTACTGTACTAGAGGCTACAATGTACCTGCCAACATCACACATGTTACACAATAACTCTAATTATATACAATATACTCTTGTGACAAGTGAATAGGCATTGAATAGGACCGTGTTCTGTCGATATTTATGTTCTGTACAACATGCATATGTACTGTACTGTACTAGAGGCTACAATGTACCTGCCAACATCACACATGTTACACAATAACTCTAATTATATACAATATACTCTTGTGACAAGTGAATAGGCATTGAATAGGACCGTGTTCTGTCGATATTTATGTTCTGTACAACATGCATATGTACTGTACTGTACTAGAGGCTACAATGTACCTGCCAACATCACACATGTTACACAATAACTCTAATTATATACAATATACTCTTGTGACAAGTGAATAGGCATTGAATAGGACCGTGTTCTGTCGATATTTATGTTCTGTACAACATGCATATGTACTGTACTAACTGTACTAGAGGCTACAATGTACCTGCCAACATCACACATGTTACACAATAACTCTAATTATATACAATATACTCTTGTGACTAGTGAATAGGCATTGAATAGGACCGTGTTCTGTCGATATTTATGTTCTGTACAACATGCATATGTACTGTACTGTACTAGAGGCTACAATGTACCTGCCAACATCACACATGTTACACAATAACTCTAATTATATACAATATACTCTTGTGACAAGTGAATAGGCATTGAATAGGACCGTGTTCTGTCGATATTTATGTTCTGTACAACATGCATATGTACTGTACTGTACTAGAGGCTACAATGTACCTGCCAACATCACACATGTTACACAATAACTCTAATTATATACAATATACTCTTGTGACTAGTGAATAGGCATTGAATAGGACCGTGTTCTGTCGACATTTATGTTCTGTACAACATGCATATGTACTGTACTGTACTAGAGGCTACAATGTACCTGCCAACATCACACATGTTACACAATAACTCTAATTATATACAATATACTCTTCTCACAAGTGAATAGGTATTGAATAGGACCGTGTTCTGTCGATATTTATGTTCTGTACAACATGCATATGTACTGTACTGTACTAGAAGCTATAATGTACCTGCCAACATCACACATGTTACACAATAACTCTAATTAAGGAACGTTTTTCAAGCACATAGATTCAGTGATATCAAAGGTATAGGGTCAAGTGAACGCGTCTTTAACCTAAGGAGGCTATCTCTGGAAATGTCTGAAGAGGGTTTAAGGTCAGCGTTTTTTAAATTTTTTCAAATTTTCACTCAATTTTGGCTTATGGTGTTATTTTGTGAGATAATTCTTCACACACCAATTCAGTATTTGGAGTTCCTTGTGATTGCTGGTGCTGATATTAAAGCTCACTGTGAATAATTGTTTAGTAAATAAATGTACTGTCACTATATCACTTTTCATTTATTACAACCTGATATGTTGCAATAATCGAAACAGATTCAATAGAATTGGTCACCAGAAGTAAAGTGCTCCGCCATTGTACGAGAAATAAAACTAAGATTAACATCCTTTATTGTAAACTTGCTAAATCCAGCAACACTCTTTTAATGTTTGTATGTAAGTTAACTAACAGGTTGCCAATGACTGATAGACATTCAAGTCACAATAAGTTAGAGAGGGCTGTTTCTGCAGTGATCTTGTGTTCTATAATGTACAAGACTTTAATTTGTGCGTGTAAGTTAACTAACAGGTTGCCAATGACTGATAGACATTCAAGTCACAATAAGTTAGAGAGGGCTGTTTCTGCAGTGATCTTGTGTTCTATAATGTACAAGACTTTAATTTGTGCATGTAAGTTAACTAACCAGGTTGCCAATGACTGATTAGACATTCAAGTCACAATAAGTTAGAGAGGGCTGTTTCTGCAGTGTGGTGATCTTGGTTCTATATATGTACAAGACTTTAATGTGCATGTAAGTTAACTAACAGGTTGCCATGATACTGATAGACATTCAAGTCACAATAAGTTAGAGAGGCTGTTTCTGCCAGTGATCTTGTGTTCTATAGTGTACAAGACTTTAATTTGTGCGTGTAAGTTAACTAACAGGTTGCAATGACTGATAGACATTCATGTCACAATAAGTTAGAGAGGGCTGTTTCTGCAGTGATCTTGTGTTCTATAGTGTAAAAGGACTTTTAATTTGTGCAGTGTAAGTTAACTAAACAGAGTTGCCAATGGACTGATAGACATTCAAGTCACAATAAGTTAGAGAGGGCTGTTTCTGCAGTGATCTTGTGTTCTATTAGTGTACAAGACTTTAATTTGTGCGTGTAAGTTAACTAACAGGTTGCAATGACTGATTAGACATTCAAGTCACAAGTAAGTTAGAGAGGGCTGTTTCTGCCAGTGATCTTGTGTTCTATAGTGTACAAGACTTTAATTTGTGCGTGTAAGTTAAACTAACAGGTTGCCAATGACTGATAGACATTCAAGTCACAATAAGTTAGAGAGGGCTGTTTCTGCAGGTGATCTTGTGTTCTATAGTGTACATAGACTTTAATTTGTGCGTGTAAGTTAACTAAAAACAGGTTGCAATGACTGATAGACATTCAAGTCACAATAAGTTAGAGAGGGCTGTTTCTGCAGTGATCTTGTGTTCTATAATGTACAAGACTTTAATTTCGTGCGTCTGTAAGTTAACGAACAGGTTGCCAATGACTGATAGACATTTCAAGTCACAATAAGTTAGAGAGGGCTGTTTCTGCAGTGATTCTTGTGTTCTATAATGTACAAGACTTTAATTTGTGCGTGGTAAGTTAACTAACAGGTTGCCAATGACTGATAGACATTTCAAGTCACAATAAGTTAGAGAGGGCTGTTTCTGCAGTGATCTTGTGTTCTATAGTGTACAAGACTTTAATTTGTGCGTGTAAGTTAACTAACAGGTTGCCAATGACTGATAGACATTCAAGTCACAATAAGTTAGAGAGGGCTGTTTCTGCAGTGATCTTGTGTTCTATAATGTACAAGACTTTAATTTGTGCGTGTAAGTTAACTAACAGGTTGCCAATGACTGATAGACATTCAGTCACAATAGTTAGAGAGGGCTGTTTCTGCAGTGATCTTGTGTTCTATAATGTACAAAGACTTTAATTTGTGCGTGTAAGTTAACTAACAGGTTGCCAATGACTGATAGACATTCAAGTCACAATAAGTTAGAGAGGGCTGTTTCTGCAGATGATCTTGTGTTCTATAGTGTACAAGACTTTATTTGTGCGTGTAAGTTAACTAACAGGTTGCCAATGACTGATAGACATTCAAGTCACAATAAGTTAGAGAGGGCTGTTTCTGCAGTGATCTTGTGGTTCTATAATGTACAAGACTTTAATTTGTGCGTGTAAGTTAACTAAACAGGTTGCCAATGATCTGATAGACATTCAAGTCACAATAAGTTAGAGAGGGCTGTTTCTGCAGTGATCTTGTGTTCTTATATGTACAAGACTTTAATTTGTGCGTGTAAGTTAACTAACAGGTTGCCAATGACTGATAGACATTCAAGTCACAATAAGTTAGAGAGGGCTGTTTCTGCAGTGATCTTGTGTTCTATAATGTACAAGACTTTAATTTGTGCGTGTAAGTTAACTAACAGGTTGCCAATGACTGATAGGACATTCAAGTCACAATAAGTTAGAGAGGGCTGTTCTGCAGTGATCTTGTGTTCTATAGTGTACAAGACTTTAATTTGTGCGTGTAAGTTAAACTAACAGGTTTGCCAATGACTGATAGACATTCAAGTCACAATAAGTTAGAGAGGGCTGTTTCTGCAGTGATCTTGTGTTCTATAGTGTACAAGACTTTAATTTGTGCGTGTAAGTTAACTAACAGGTTGCCAATGACCTGATAGACATTTCAAGTCACAATAAGTTAGAGAGGGCTGTTTCTGCAGTGATCTTGTGTTCTATAATGTACAAGGACTTTAATTTGTGCGTGTAAGTTAACTAACAGGTTGCCAATGACTGATAGAAATTCAAGTCACAATAAGTTAGAGAGGGCTGCTTTTACAGTGATCTTGTGTTCTATAGTGGACAAGAGTTTTATTTTAGACTGGACAGAAATATACTTATTTCCATATATACATAAGATCATTTTACATGCTTATGTACTCTTGAATATGTTTGAGCCGTCAATAAAATCTTCAATCGTCTAAACTTTTAACCATTCTAAATAGATCAGGTGTACGTTTATCACATTTAATAATTGTGTTGTGATGTTTTTGACTGTGCAGATGTTGCCGATGTTTATACGATAACAGGGTTGTGTTGTCCTAACTGTATTTAGTGTCGATCTCGAAGTGTTGATTACCTAGATGTAACTCGGGGGCAGTGGGATGTCGTGTGGTGGCGAGGCGACTGTCAGGGGGTCGATTCATCACCCCCTCTCCACCACCCCCTCGCACTCTAAGGGCAAGATTAACGACACAACACGGGACAAACTGTACAGCCCATAGATGTCCCAGATTCGAGCAGTGTTGTCCCTACACGGGGCTGAATGATCACTATCAGTTCATCCCTCGGGAGTCATCAGTCATCGGAGTATCGGAGCTATTGGTAACAGCTCGGGGGATTACTACTTCTCGTACTCGTACAGGACGGGTTGTACGAGTTAATAGTTAACAGTGGTAACACTGCAACACTGCAACACTGCAACACTGCAAGTACACAAGTTGTGAGTTGTTGATGATGAAATGTGCAGAGTAATCAGTCGTTTCAACTATCAGCATCGATAATGTGCACGCAAACGGTTCGATAATCGATGGTGAATTTTGCTCTCACAAGGTTACAAGGGACAAAAAGTGGCCAGGATTCGAAATGCTCTTCGAATGATGGTGTTGGAAGTAAATGTTATTTGAATTCAATTTTTATAATGGAACCGACTGAAAACATTGATGCATATTACGAATTTATAGAGGGTCCAATTTATGTAAATTTGAAGAATGTTCCGAATCTTCAAGTCAAATCAAGAAGTACTTTTACAACATATTCAAAATGTTGGAAGGAGGCTGCCAAAGAGGGCAAGGAACGATGCTTAATTTGAAATTTAAAATGGTGGCAAATTTTTTATACATGTTTAGAAAATTGTAAAATTTAGCGCATTTGGCATAAGCAGAGCATTTTGGCAGCACATTTAAATCTTTAATAGGTTTTAATGAGTTTAAGTATTAAATTTAACCCACCGAAAGGCTATCCACGAGTAAAATGCTTTAAATTTTAAGACTAAAATATTGTATTCGCTATTGGAAATATTACACTACCGTTTAAAAACTGAATACATTTTTTTTAAATACTTTACAATTTCCTGTTTTTTCATCCCTATGGGTATAAGAACTTCACTTTAAGTTAGAGGTTGTGTAAAATCAAAGAGCTAATGCTCATATATATGAATTTTTTAATGTGGGAATATATAATATTTTAAATTAGATCTAATTCAACTTTGGGCTAGTAAATGTTTTTAAAACCAATAATAATAGCATTCTGAAATTTTTAATAAATATTTTTTGTTTTATCCAAAGTATTACAAAATAATGAGAGCATTCTGTTCACAAAAGTTGAGTCAGAGGCGCCCTCTCCGTTTTGGAGGCGCAGCTTATTATTTCTTATGCACTAAAACTCTCTATGATCTAGAAATGCTTAAATTTCCTTTAAAAGTCAGACTTGTTTGTTTCTAATTTTCTAAAAGATATTTTACTATCAAGATCACTAACAGCAATTATAAAAAATTCAATAGAGATAATTTTTTACTTGGATGAAAAATAGAAACAAAATGGAAACTCAAATGATTGTTATAAATTATTAATGGTTTATTATACACGAATAACAAATAATTATTAATTTATTTCTAAATAACTGATATTAATTGTATTTTCAAGACTAGGATCAATATAAACTCAAACAAAAAAAGTATTGGTCTGACAACTAGTAAAGAAAATCTTCTTCAAACAATCAGAATACATAGTATAACTAGGAAAAAGATATTAGTATAATAGTTGATGCGAGTTGACTTGTGTGTCGTGTAATATAGCAGGCAGAAAAAAGTGATAACATAATTTGAACGATAATTTTAAAATGGTATAATTAAATAATATGAAAGTATAATTACGATGATACAAGAGAAACACGCATGACTGATTGCTCAGCTTACAATGGTTGTCAAGTTTAATTACGATCATACAAGAGAAACACGCCTGATTGATTGTTCAGCTTACAATTGTTGTCAAGCATTAATTACGATCATAGAAGTGAAGCACGCCTGACTGATTGTTCAGCTTACAATTATTGTTGTCAAGCATTAATTACGACCATAGAAGTGAAGCATGCCTGACTGATTGTTCAGCTTACAATTGTTGTCAAGCATTAATTACGATCATAGAAGTGAAGCACGCCTGACTGATTGTTCAGCTTACAATTATTGTTGTCAAGCATTAATTACGACCATAGAAGTGAAGCACGCCTGACTGATTGTTCAGCTTACAATTGTTGTCAAGCATTAATTACGACCATAGAAGTGAAGCACGCCTGACTGATTGTTCAGCTTACAATTGTTGTCAAGCATTAATTACGACCATAGAAGTGAAGCACGCCTGACTGATTGTTCAGCTTACAATTGTTGTCAAGCATTAATTACGACCATAGAAGTGAAGCACGCCTGACTGATTGTTCAGCTTACAATTGTTGTCAAGCATTAATTACGATCATAGAAGTGAAACACGCCTGACTGATTGTTCAGCTTACAATTGTTGTCAAGCATTAATTACGACCATAGAAGTGAAGCACGCCTGACTGATTGCTCAGCTTACAAATAATTGCTTGAGAGTTACAGGAATAAAATAAATTAAGACTGATATTTTCCTAACATTTATACATTATAACTGTAATTGTTCGAGGTTAGGTGATATTTTACTGAACATATATATTTAAATAATTGTATAGGCCTATGTGTTTATATAAATACAGATGTATATATTATATATCTGTTATAATAGTTTAGTAGGACAATTTAAACAAAGTTAAAGATAATTGACTAATAATAACACATACCTTCGTCAAACAGTTGAAACTGTAGTCTTGACACTATTATAGTTTTGACTTCCAGTAAGACATTTTCTAGCGTCAGCGTCAATAAATATCAAAAGCGAGAATTATTCATCTGGGGTCGTCACAGTTTAAAACTTACGAACACAGCACAAAACACAACGAGTAAATAGAAAATAATGAAAAACACGACATTTATTGATAAACCTATCACACACGAATATTAACATGATATAATAGAGATTTTAAGCAAAATTCGTATATATATTCACAATAATACGATATTTCTACTCCGTCTCAAAACTGAACTCTTAAAACATTGACCAAGATCAAACAATCTATCCTGCAGTGTGAGTATCCGTCGCTCATAAATCATGCCGGGAAATTGATCATGACTGTGCATATTGTAAGCGGTGTCCACACACTTTGCTGCTGGTGACGTCATATTAAATATGATCGACGATATGTGGATTATTGAGTTGCTGACCGCGAGTGTGGCACGTAATTGATTTTGAGATCCCTATCATATCCAAAATAGTGCCTACTAGAGCGTACTAATGTTGACGAGATCAAGTCTATGTACACAACACTCTATCCTACATTTGTATCTAAATTTAAAAAGTATCCATAGTGCAGATTTTTTCCCCGAAATCTGTACTTGATGATCTAGAAATTACACTCTATTCACAAGTTGACATGCAGCATAAGACGAAGCAAACAAAGCAAGCAAGGTGGTTTGGGACAGCATTACTTATGAGGGTTCTACCCAGACACAGAGTATAATGGAAGATTATTGGAAAACAAAGAGATGTGGCATTTAGCATAATCAATTGTGACTGAAATTATAAAACAGAAAACTGTGGATGAAGAGTTTTAGAGGCTCCTGATAGAAATTATCAGAGCTGAAGTAGCACAGTTAGCTTCTAGTGGGAGAAGAAACCGATTCAAGATCAAAGAGTTTTGTAACCAGTCGGTGTCAACAATGTGTGCTTGGCTAGTGGAAGATTTTCCCCTTTCTGCGGAAAACTAGGCGCTTTGATATATACATATTTTATGCAGATAAGAATATGCATTTTTGTGCGTCTGTTTTATTTTTAAATAAAGCTAAATTTCAATACCTATTATTAATTTTTTTCCTAAGTAATTCACATGAATCTTTTCAGAATTAAATGTTCTACAAATCTGTTTAAGAAAAAAAATTACCTTTATTTAACATTTATGGAAGTAATCTTACGTTAAACACAAAAATGTGTTATTTCTTTGCACCAATTCTTGTGTTTTACGTAAGATATCTCTGAAAGTATTGCATTTACAGCTCTGGGACGAATTTTAATAAATTTGTCAGATATAAAAACATAAAAAACAATCGTATTTGTATCTTTGCCGTTTAGTTTTGAATCACCCTGTATATATACATACATACATACATGAATATTAAACCTTATCTTGCTTTGCGTGTTTAAATTTCTAGCATAGACAATTTATTTACTTGAGAATTGCTTAAAATGAGAGTTATGAAATATATTTTTCCCCTTCACACAACAAGAAACCATGAATTAAAAGAACCTGATTCCCTTTTGTCTAATTACAATAATTAGTTCGAGGGGAATACAGTGAGTTACTGGAGGTCAGCAGTATAAAAAGTGACCATTGTTACATCTGATATACGGCGACAACGACAAGGTGGCCATTCAAGATGGCGGAGCTATTCAACCCTGGGACTCTCTCCCAATTCCGCTCTTACTTCTGGGCCTGATTAATTCTACCGCTTTACTGGTGCTGTTCTTTCGTTGAAAATGTCTTTGAGATTTCATCTTAATTCCGCAATTCTGTCCGTAACAGGCGATGCGAGCTAAATTATGCAGAATGAATGTGACGCTCTGTGTAGTCGTGTGATGAATTTAATCTCTAATCCGTGTCTGGCATTTTTCTCCACTAATGGGTGGTATATTTGCCGATGTACAGTTGGCAACAGAGCCGCTGATGGAGAGCAGATAGCAGTTAACAGTTTCCGCCCCATCGGTCTGATCTCTGTAGCACTTAAGGCTTGGAAAAGTACCTTTGGGAGCCGGAATGAGTGTCGTGTGCCAAATGTCGGGGACATCGTGTTTATCGTGACTAACACAATGTTATTGTACATCGTAGCTGTCTCAGCGAAGCTTCTAAATAAGTCAGGTATTAATATTGTTACTATGATTATTGCAGCACTAATCACACGCAGACATAACAATGTACTTGGAATGTTGCGAGCCATTGTCAAATCTAACAGTCAATATAACATTGCAATGCATACAAAACTTTATGTGACGAAACGTAGCCTGTATCAAATGTACGAGTGTTACAATTCGTGATTACTTTTAGTAGTTCAGTGACTTGCTGAGAAGACAAAGTGGATCCAGGCCTAACGTGTGTTATTTTTGGAGATGCATTGAACCAGACTTACCACACTTATTAACTATGTCGTGCACGATAGTGTGAAATATCCAGAAAGAAAATTCAAAAAGTAACATTTTTTCATACAAATTCAGCAGGCAGATTATCACAATTTACCGATTACGAAAAAGGCAAAGATTAAAGAGCGACAAATTGTCAAGCACTGGTGGGTTTCTACTGGGAGTAGTCATCGTTATTCGATATGATAAACATCGGGATATCGTAGAAGTTACAACCGGAGTTTGTAAGAAAATCTTTGGGGGAAAATATCTACTTTAGAATATATTTTGGATTTTGAGTAGTGCAGATTCAAGATGTCATTGATTTTACTCTGTTCCATATAAGGAGGTTATGGGGATAAATTTGTATAATTAATTCTTATGTTTCAATTTGAAACAACAAACAGAATAATCTGAATTTTATTTATTTTTGTGGTTTTCTTATTGATATAAACTTGAATATCGATATATCACAAACCTATTAAGCGCAAAGCTATACTAGTTTTTGTAACGATATTTACAATATTTTATCGAATTTTCAACTTAAATGCACTATAAAGAACATATAGTGCTGCATACAAGAAACATATAGAGACAAGATTTGAAGTGTACGTGGCACAAGTTGCAAGTAACTTTGTGAAGCCATAACGCACACATGGAGCGAGGGCAACAGACTGTTTACAGTAGCAGTGTGTTGATATCATACTCGCGGCTAGTTAGTATTCAGGGGGTGTAGTACTCGCTTACATCCCTGCTCTCACAGTCTCAGCGTCCTCTGTGTATTACTCGCAGCTTCTTTCTCTCAGAGCAAAATTGAATAAGGAGAGTTCTACGGACTGGCAGTGAATCCTGTATCTGAAATATTGGTGCTCATTGTGGTCTTTCGAACATTAACGGAATTGATCGAGCAATAAGCTATCAAGGCAAGAACACAATATTGAATTAGCACATTATGATGATAGAAAGATATAATAGTCAGATATGATATTAGGAAGATAACTAGAGAGTAAAGAACGAGAAACTCGATGCTTCCAGCTGATATACTGTAATACTTACGTGAGAGAGCAAAGACAACTAAAAGTGTACTTGAAAAGACTGGTAGATTAATCAGGGCTGGGCTAGAGTGAGGAGGTCGAGTAGCAGCAAGGTCGAGTAGCAGCAAGGTTGTGGTAGATACGGAATGCGAACAAACAAACGGCAGAAGAGCCGCTAGAAAGTGCTGCAATAGGGAGAACAATGCCGGTGACTACGATATATTACTTATGTTCCAAATTCAGGGATGATGAAATCACAGAAGAAATCTATGGCGCAAATGTAAGATGAAGCGAGATCAACATGGAAGAATTAAAAAATTAAACATTGATAGAAGACCGAGTGTTTGGCCTAGCTCAAGATCTACCTTAGAGGATCTTTGTAGTGACCAAATTTGTAAAGTTGATATCGTTGATTTGCGGCAGTAATATAGATTTGAGCATGATACCGATCACTGCAACCGAGTGAAGTCCAGCTGTTTGTACGGTTCTCAGGAACACGATTGTAAGGATTGCCCAGAAAGATTTTAAAGATAAACAGCTTGTTCATGAACTGCCATAGTATCGCAACCAACAACCGATACATTGTGGAAGGGAGAGACTAACCCGTTTACAAAATAGCGGCGAAGAAACAGAATGGAAATAATACAACAAAGAGTCCGGACCTAGAAATGCCAAACTAGACAAAAATGGGAAAGAAGATAAATGATAGAGGAATATTGGAGAATCAATCATTCTCACAGCTAACAGAGGATTGAAGTGTTCTGATATACGCAATTAGTTGCATTTAACTAGACTCACGAAATGTAGACTTACTGCTCTAAGTTACTAACTTCTGTAAGATGTCCTGAATGAATTGCATTTGCTTTTGCCACTCTACAAATCTTTCCTAAGACGTAAACTCTCCTACTTTCTCTCGATTCCCAAGTCACATAAAAGGGAGGACCTAACTTTATCTGATAACATGAAGGGCTGATTCACTCATTTAATCAGTTTCTGTACTTTACTAGTCCATTACTATCATTTTAATTCTCTATCATCAAAATCAACTCAAAGAAAAGACCTGTTTAACTGGACAAAGGCCAATATTCTTGGATATAGAACTATAGGTGAATAAATCCATAGTGTGTAGTGTGAATACATAGCATAAATGTAGAACGGCATTGGAGATGTGTCTGAAATCAATGGTAGCCGAGTAGACGAAAGCTGTGTGAAACAAGGCGTTAACAAGTCCCCCATGACCCGATAGCGAGACACTCTCCTTCAACTTAAAAAAAATTCTGTTGCGATTTTAACAGCTATCGCAGTCATTTTGGATAAGTGCATGATGTCGTAAACCCATATATGGATTAGGACGACTCGCGTATTAGTGGTACTAGGGTAAACAAATAAGGAGTTTCTGTTTTGAGTCATTTACGTGCCTCGAAAGTAGCTAAATTTAATATCGAACTAACCAGTCACAGCACAATGTCGGAGGCCATGGCACTGTTTCCGTGGTGCCCAATACACCGTAGAGTAGGAGTAAGGCTGCTGCTCACCAACTGAGAGGTCACGAGTTTTATTCCCCAGCAAGTTAATATAAATGTTCAATTATTTTGCACAGTTTTCTTAAATAACGTGGCGTAGGAAGAACCACATCGAAAATGGTGTGGAATCTTGTATGAGACCGTGGAACTCCAATTAAGTTTTAATTTTTCGACTTGGTTGTTAAGGAGTATCGCCACAAGAACTCTTCCACACAGCTGGAACTTTGTTAAGTAAAACAACGTTACCATAAGGCGTTTTGGAAGCTTCGCTTCAGGTCTTCCTCCCCCAACTGGTGAAATACTTAAGAGGTATGGTAAGTAAAATAGGCAGAAGATGTGTTATTTCACCCATCGATGTGTAAACAATAACTGTTTTAAGCATCAATAAAATAAAATTAATGTAAAAATAAACATAACTGTATTCATGTATTCAGTTATAATCGTCTCTATGATAAAACCTGGTACACAATTGGAGTTGCCTTGATATATATTACATATAGTTAAACTTGTAGGAAAAAAAACTTTGAAATATTTTAACTGCCGCCATACAAAAGATAATAATCGTTATAAAATACTCATACAGTCAAGTTACTTATTTGTTGGTTTTTACCTGCTGAACAACCTAGTAAAGTTGATCAAATGTTTGTGAGACACACTGTATATGCAATATTTGTATGAAGGATGGGTTCAGACTTATTGCGCTCTGTTTTAATTGTACCTAGTTATAAAATAGAGTTTATAAAAGAGAATAAAATAAATATAATGTTGACGATGGTTGGTATATTGTATGAATTTAATTTTTTGAGTATTGCCGTATAATCAGCATTAAAACCTTCATGTAGTCATCCACGCAATTCAATATTGGTTTTTGTAGTAAACATAATAGAATACCCATTTTATTTGTAAATCGGCGAATACAACACTAAAGTGAAGTAGTGTTTATTTTTGTCACTGATGAAGTGTCCAATAATGACTTATGGGAGACACTCTGTCCAGAGACATTGGCAATTCCAGGGACAAAGAGAGAAGGAGGGAAGCCAAGTTCCGGAGGACGATGAATTGGCCGGAGTATTGATGCGGTCGGTGCGTGAATGGCGGTGATTGATTCCGGGTAAAGAACGCGGCCGGGGTCAGAGGGTAAGAGCGGCCCGGACAAATGGCAGCCTCCGCCATCTTGGCTGGTAGTAACTCACCAGCTTTTTCGCGGGAGATAATCTAGGATCGCCTGACACCTCTCCACATCGACCACCACTTCTGGCTGTACGTTTTACCGAATAACTTTGATTAATGTATATTATCCCGCACAGAGATATAAAGCATCTCCAGGAAAGTAATTTTAACCAGAATTATTGAACGGATGTTGGCATGATAGAGTCAGCTCAGATCGTAATGTGGACCGGTATCAGTTGGACAAAGTGGACCACTTCCCAGCCTAACAAAGGCGCACAAAACGTGTACGGGCCTTTGCGGATGTAGGTGGTCCATATTAGGATCACGTGATAGGCGTCTAAATGGAACCGATGATACTCGTACCTATAATCATAACAGAGCCTGTGTAGACATTTAAATGTTAAAGGTCATTAAACAACTTTAGTGATATTTATAAGTTAGTAAAATTGATTAATTTAAAAGGTTGGTACTTAAAAAGAAATAAAGTATTTTATAACCGAACTCTGGAGTAAACACACATTCTCGATGTTAACTAATCCGATCGTGGTATCAGAGAAGCTGCAGTGCTTTTTAGCGAAACCCGCTCCGAACTAAATATTTAAAGCGGGTAATCGGGCGTGATGAGCGTGAGCTGCGCCGTGCCGGGGACTCGCTAGGGGAGGTTTAATAAGGGTGAATTAGGCGTAATTTGCTTCACACCGCCAGAGTTTACAGTTTGGCGCGCAAATTGAGAGGTTTTCGCGCGGGAGATCGTCATTGTTGGCGGCAAGAGCTTAGCATCCGGCGCGCCATGTTGTTTCCGGTTTGCGCTCTTCATCACTTCCGCCTCGCTGCTGTTACTTTGTTACCCGTGTTTTATTATTATTTTGTGTTACAGTTGTGCGGCAGTGTAATGTGTCCGGTAGTGGTTGGCTGCCCGGAGATGTAACTTCGCTCGGGGTTAATTTTTTATTTGTTCCTTATTTGAGATATTCCTTAAATTAGGGAAATAAATATGAACTCTATTTTCTCTGATATTAAAGGCCATTGCAACGAAAGGGGAAGTAACTATATTTGCATTACAATTGCTGAGTAAACGTGCTGAATAAATCTGGTTACAGGACCTTTAGCACCAACATACTCGAAGTTACGTTTATCCAAAGAGTAAAAACTAACAGTTATGTTTCTGGAAGAAGTACACGGTAAAATTTATATATTTATCCGACGAGTAAATATTAAAAGTTGTTTCACAAGAAGTAAATACCAAAACGTTTCCTCCAAAAAGTACATACGCTACTAAAAGTTATATTTATCCGAGGAGTTAATGCTAGCAGTCGTAGCTTCAAACTAGACTTAAACTGGCTTACAAGAAGGATCGCTGGCAAACCTCATTCTCTACACAACACTAGTGAAAGTGTGACAATAATGCCACCTAAGAAAGTAATAAAATTGTTCAAAATATTATCTATCTACAATTAGTAAATGCATACTAACACTGATTTGAGTCAATCAGTCAATAATAGGTACACTATTGTTAGTGTCCTAGGTTTTGCCAATGCTGCGAGTGGTAGTGCTTCTATTAGAACCATTAACAGATATACTGTTGGTAGTATCCGAGGTTTTGACAATGCTGCGAGTGGTAGTGTATCTATTAGAACCATTAACAGATATACTGTTGGTAGTATCCGATGTATTGGCAATGCTGCGAGTGGTAGTGCTTCTATTAGAACCAATAACAGATATACTGTTGGTAGTATCCGAGGTATTGGCAATGCTGCGAGTGGTAGTGCTTCTATTAGAACCAATAACAGATATACTGTTGGTAGTATCCGAGGTATTGGCAATGCTGCGAGTGATAGTGCTTCTATCAGTACCATTAACATATATACTGTTGGTAATATCCGAGGTTTTGGCAATGCTGCGAGTGGTAGTGCTTCTATTAGAACCATTAACAGATATACTGTTGGTAGTATCCGAGGTATTGGCAATTCTGCGAGTAGGAATGCTTCTATTAGAACCAATAACAGATATACTGTTGGTAGTATCCGAGGTACTGGCAATTCTGCGAGTAGGAATGCTTCTATTAGAACCAATAACAGATATACTGTTGGTAGTATATCGAGGTACTGGCAATTCTGCGAGTAGGAATGCTTCTATTAGAACAATAACAGATATACTGTTAGTAGTATCCGAGGTACTGGCAATTCTGCGAGTAGGAATGCTTCTATTAGAACCAATAAACAGATATACTGTTAGTAGTATCCGAGGTATTGGCAATGCTGCGAGTGGTAGTGCTTCTATCAGTTACCATTAACAGATATACTGTTGGTAATATCCGAGGTACTGGCAATTCTGCGAGTAGGAATGCTTTCTATTAGAACCAATAACAGATATACTGTTGGTAGTATCCGAGGGTACTGGCAATTCTGCGAGTAGGAATGCTTCTATTAGAACCAATATAACAGATATACTGTTGGTAGTATCCGAGGTACTGGCAATTCTGCGAGTAGGAATGCTTCTATTAGAAACCATTAACAGATATACTGTTGGTAGTATCCGAGGTACTGGCAATTCTGCGAGTAGGAATGCTTCTATTAGAACCAATAACAGATATACTGTTGGTAGTATCCGAGGTACTGGCAATTCTGCGAGTAGGAATGCTTCTATTAGAACCAATAACAGATATACTGTTGGTAGTATCCGAGGTACTGGCAATTCTGCGAGTAGGAATGCTTCTATTAGAACCAATAACAGATATATACTGTTGGTAGTATCCGAGGTACTGGCAATTCTGCGAGTAGGAATGCTTCTATTAGAACCAATAACAGATATATACTGTTAGTAGTATCCGAGGTACTGGCAATTCTGCGAGTAGGAATGCTTCTATTAGAACCAATAACAGATATACTGTTAGTAGTATCCGAGGTATTGGCAATGCTGCGAGTGGTAGTGCTTCTATCAGTACCATTAACAGATATACTGTTGGTAATATCCGAGGTTTTGGCAATGCTTGCGAGTGGTAGTGCTTCTATCAGTACCATTAACAGATATACTGTTGGTAGTATCCGAGGTACTGGCAATTCTGCGAGTAAGAATGCTTCTATTAGAACCAATAAACAGATATACTGTTGGTAGTATCCGAGGTTTGGCAATGCTGCGAGTAGGAATGATTCTATTAGAACCAATAAACAGATATAATGTTGGTAATATCCGAGGTTTTTGGCAATGCTGCGAGTGGTAGTGCTTCTATTAGAACCATTAACAGATATACTGTTGGTAGTATCCGAGGAGGTACTGGCAATTCTGCGAGTAGGAATGCTTCTATTAGAACCAATAACAGATATACTGTTGGTAGTATCCGAGGTACTGGCAATTCCGCGAGTAGGGGAATGCTTCTATTAGAACCAATAACAGATATACTGTTAGTAGTATCCGAGGTACTGGCAATTCTGCGAGTAGGAATGCTTCTATTAGAAACCAATAACAGATATACTGTTGGTAGTATCCGAGGGGTACTGGCAATTCTGCGAAAGTAGGAATGCTTCTATTAGAACCAATAACAGATATACTGTTAGTAGTATCCGAAGGTACTGGCAATTCTGCGAGTAGGAATGCTTCTATTAGAACTCAATAACAGATATACTGTTGGTAGTATCCGAGGTTTTTGGCAATGCTGCGAGTAGGAATGATTCTATTAGAACCATTAACAGATATACTGTTGGTAGTATCCGAGGTTTTGGCAATGGTGCGAATGGTAATGCTTCTATTAGGACCAATAACAGGTATTCTAGTTGGTAGTGTCCGAGGTTTAGGCAATGGTGCGAGTAGGAATGATTCTATCAGTACCATTAACAGATATACTGTTGGTAGTATCGGGGTATTGGCAATGCTGCGAGTAGGAATGATTCTATTAGAACCATTAACAGATATTACTGTTGGTAGTATCCGAGGTTTTGGCAATGGTGCGAATGGTAAATGCTTCTATTAGGACCAATAACAGGTATTCTGTTGGTAGTGTCCGAGGTTTAGGCAATGCTCCCAGTAGTAATGCTTATATTAGAACCATTATATCTAGAGATAGCTTACACTGGGGGTGGTGATGTCTACACATAATGTGGGTGTATCTAGAACTCCGCGGTCCACGAGCAGGGCTACCCTCTTGTCGGGCGGTGTCCGCGGGTGACGGAGCGTACACATCGATTATCGAGATTATGTATCGGTACCTGAACACATCGGCTTACCTCCCCCCCCCCTCACACCACGATACCACTCCACTGCCGTGCCGTGCCGATAATCTCCTCATTGTGGAGTGTTTGGGTTTGAGGATTACACAGCCCGAGCTCGCTGGCCGGCCGCGATACGCGATACGCCGCCATTGTGGCGGGCAAATTAAAATGTGAACTACAATGCTGGGGATTATCGTGATATCGCGGAGAGAGGATTGGCAATACTGGCTTTAGGCGGTTATAGACTTGACCGTCTTAAGGCTTGGATTGGAAATTTTCATCTCGGAGCAATATCTTCTTGGAATTACAACGGGTTTTAAACTTGTTGAGTTGTTTTAGCCGTTATTTTACACACATGTTCCCATAGAATCTGTATATTAACAGATACTTTCTCGCCGCGTCTCTAAACATCCACAATAACATTAATGATGTCATCACATATTTTCTATCATGGATTTATCAGTAAGTGTAGAAATGTTATATACACGTACTATTGTTGATGTTAAACATGATAAATGTTAGAATTTACTAAATGTAATTTTCTTGAGAAAAGTAATGGAGTATTTAGGATTATCTGTCACACATCAGTGAAAGATAGACAATATTTAGTTACCGTACTACTCTGAGCTGAGCGCCACGGAGTTCCGCTAAAATATTTTAAGTTTAATTGGCTCTCTTCGTACTCGACCAACAATATTCAATTTGTATGAATCTCCCAATATCAAATACTAGCGTGTTTCTCTTAATTTCGACTAATAAATTAGGAGCTCCTCAGAGATCAGTCTTGGGACCACTGTTATTCTTTATGTTCAGTAATACACTTAATTGAAAACAATTCAGACTGGCCTGACAAACCCAAAATAATTATATTTTGCTGTTGAAAATAATGTCTTTACATGTCGTAATTCAACGTCCATGCAAGCAGAATTTGATGACTATTATTCCCTTAAAGCTTTACTGAAGAAGTCAAATCTGAAACGATAACCATCTCATCCCATTATCTTCTCGATTCTTCAAACTTTAAACTAAATAATAAGTTGAATTAAATATAAGTTTAATAATTAAAATACTTTCGAACAAATGAAAATATTTCTCTTTGATTGGTCAGCAAACAACCCAATATTCCACTTTATGAGGTTAATGGTTCGTTGACCTGTAGGTTAGGCATATATAATAAAAAAAACTTTGCTAATTCGAGACTCCATCTATCAAATTTTGTTTTAATTTAGTTCCTTGATCGCATACCAATTTTTAAATTTCATTTGTACGAGGTATTTCTAAATTTGTGTAAAAAATTTGTGTAAGTTACAAAAATGATTGTCTAACTGTTGCCATTAACTAACTAATAATTCTTTTTAATGTACTTTAAATATAAACTATTATTTAAATTAAAAATAAATCAAATCAAATCAATTCAAAATCAAATTTATTTCAAAATTTGCAAACAAGCACAGTACACATAATATAAATGAAATTAGTCCCACATGGGCCATAGAGGCTTGTGCGTGGTGACGAGTCAGTTTCTAGTTGCTGTGCACAGCGGTATCATACATAATAGTTATCCTTAATAACAATGAATTATTTTACATCTATTTTCAAAACAATTATTAAGTATGAAATCTAAAATAATCTGTGTAATTTGTAGGCCAATAGACAACATTAATTATGCCACAATACCCAATAGTCTAATTATTTGATATAAAAGATCATATAAAAATAAGGTATGTTATTTGCTATAGTGGCAAATAATTAAAATGGAACAAAATTAATTACTAACGATACTTAGGTTAAATTTGGTTTATTAGAGGTGTTCAAATCCATCGGAGAGGCGAAACGGCGCAAGACGGCCATCGCAACAATAGTGAAAAACAGTTTGTTGCGTGTAATAAAGTAAGTTAGTCCAGTAAATAAACGTGATCATATATTTTAGTCTAGTATATAAACGAGAGCAGCGACTCAGCGTGTTCAGCGCCGACCTCCAACAGCCAGTTTAGAGACAAGATTTCTGTATGCGGACAGCGAGACCTGCAGGTCCCTTATGTGTTGCGGAATATTTCTGAGTAGGAAAATTTGCAATGTAATAAGGATTGGTGGAAAAATAAATAATCTCGAAGCAACATACCAGGTCACCAAGGCCTTCGTTTGCTCCCTTTACATCTGCCATATCCCGATGAAAGCGTTTTTTAATTGAGCAAACTAGATATACCCAATCATGGATTACTTTTGTGAAATGTCAATATACAAAATATACTTACTTTTTATTGTCTGAAGATTATAAGAATAAACAATAGATTCCTTTAACATAGGTGTCCTTCAATTAACATATGTAATATCATCGACTTAAATTAGCATCAAGGATTTTGTATGGCCAAAACATGTTTTGCCACACAAATACCCATATATTTCGAAATAACGCAAATTAAACTAAATAACCCTGAAAGAATATTCCTGACATACTTAAAAGATCTGAAATTTTATTTTCATCTTCAAGTGAACTCACTGTCGGAGATTTATTTGAAGAGGTGTGGGAGTGTGAAGAATGTCAACAAAGGAGATATGCACATTACGTGAGCTCTGTGCACACTCAACGCGCATCATATTGTGAGGAGTTGAGGCTGGCTGACTGTGTCTCCTCTCTCCGGCTTCAAAACAAAGGATATATACACATTACGTGAGCTCTGTGCACACTCAACGCGCATCATATTGTGAGGAGTTGAGGCTGGCTGACTGTGTCTCCTCTCTCCGGATTCAAACAAAGGACATATACACATTACGTGAGCTCTGTGCACACTCAACGCGCATCATATTGTGAGGAGTTGAGGCTGGCTGACTGTGTCTCCTCTCTCCGGATTCTCAACAAAGGACATATACACATTACGTGAGCTCTGTGCATACTCAACACGCATCATATTGTGAGGAGTTGAGGCTGGCTGACTGTGTCTCCTCTCTCCGGATTCTCAACAAAGGAGATATACACATTACGTGAGCTCTGTGCATACTCAACACGCATCATATTGTGAGGAGTTGAGGCTGGCTGACTGTGTCTCCTCTCTCCGGATTCTCAACAAAGGAGATATACACATTACGTGAGCTCTGTGCACACTCAACGCGCATCATATTGTGAGGAGTTGAGGCTGGCTGACTTTATCTCCTTACTCCGGCGTCCCTGCTGTTCTTACTTCCAACCTTTTAAGGGGAGCCCGAACGCCATTTAAACATAATGTTAACTGTGGGACACATTACTCAAAGACTAAAAGAGATATCTAGATGAAACTTTTACAGTACTTAGAGGACACCTTTTGCTAGGTTGTGGTGAGAGGATTTTTTGAATACAACTAATAATAATATTATTTTAATTTTTTTTTTATTATACTTTATTTTTACAAATTTTATTTAATAAAAAAATCAATATCTCAAAAGTTAGTGACTCAATTCAAATATGCTCTCTCAGGAAACTAGTTTAAGCCCATATAAAGATGTCCTGAAAGTTTCATTGGTCTACCTTTAATACTTTTTTACTTATGTGTCTTCAAAATATTAAAAATGCAACTTTCGGAAAATCAACAAAAACTAAAATAAAATCATATTTTTGCTATTTACTCACACTTAGTGCCCTCCAGCAGCATATGCTGGATTGTCTGGGTCTTCTGCATCTTGGTACTGGTCCTCAAGTCTCCTTTTAAGCAAGGTCCTGCTCTGTCTGATCTTTTTTTCCAATTCTTCTGCGGCCTTTTCACTTTTATGTATTCGGTATTTGTCTAGGCGATGCATAGCCTCAATGAAGTGCTTACCTAATTGTAGCCCTAGGTGCTCAATTACTTTACATTTGCTTGAATAGCCATCATTGAAAGACAATACAGCATCTTGGGCACCAAATTTTAATGTTGGTAGGCCTACGAAGGTCCTTTTAGGCACACGGGTCCAAATAAGATTATTCAAGGCCTCGTTTGGGTTTTGTGTTTTACCAGCTAAGCATTTTTTTAACAATTCAGGGTTAGAGAGATCTCTAAATATTGGCTTTACTTCTGACATTATGATTTCAGGAAGGTGAAAGTGCTTGTCGTTGTCATATTCTTTGCACTCGATAACTGCAATGTTGTACTTACACCACATATCAGGTTCTTTAGGACAGAGTTCATGACTTGGCTCATTGTTACTTGACATGACATGAAAGTAAGTGGCCCAGACTGCTTTTTTCATATCATTCAGGCTGTGACAATTCCTTCTTATAGCTAGGCCATAAAAAATCTGAAGCTTTTGAACAGCTAAATCTGTTAGTCGATATTTTCCCGAAAGCGGCTTACCATCAGCAAGCTTTGTGTTCTTTGATTTCTGTTTCAGTGTACGCAATCAAGTTCCCATTCTTTTTTTGAATATGCCCTATACACTCCAATTTACTTATTTTTATATCCATAGGGCATATACTGAAAAAAATAACTAGTAGCACTATAAAAAGTAAAATGATGCTAAACACAAATGTTGTTGCAAATATCTGCTAAAAATTACGTTGCAAGCATACATTCAAATAATGTTCTATCTAATTTAGAGCTTTATATATATGAAGTGTTATATATCACTGGAAAGAGGAATTTCTAGAGAATAATAATCAATAATAATCAGAAAATGTATAAAAAAAAATTATTTGGCGTTTGGGGTGCCCTTAATACTCTACTATTATTTTGTTGTTGAAGTAATTTTCTTAATCTCAATTTTCTAATCAAGAATTGAGCGTAAAAATTCAGATCGTGTAGTTTACATAACGGTAATAATTTTACATGTGATTTACGACCCTGTATAACACTTAAATTATTTATACAATCCTTAATAAAAAATTGGAACTGTTAGATATCTTGCAAAGTATCGAAACGGTTCACATGTCGTACTTTCGTCCACCGCAGCGAAAATTGGGATAAATAAGATACAGAAGACTTTTCCCTGGAAACATTAGAATGGTAGCCACTTCCCTCCTCACTACTATTTTGCGCGTAACATATTTATAAATACATACTATCACGTGTAAGCATGCGGAAGTAGTTTAAAGTGCCTGTGGTAGACAGGAACATGCCGAGACTGTGGCACCTCTTGCCCCGACCAACTGGACACCTGTACTGCCAGTACGAATATGTTTATAAATACATACTATCACGTGTAAGCATGCGGAAGTAGTTTAAAACTTTAAAGTGCCTGTGGTAGACAGGAACATGCCGAGACTGTGGCGCCTCTTGCCCCGACCAACTGGACACCTGTACTGCCGGTACGAATATGTTTATAAATACATACTATCACGTGTAAGCATGCGGAAGTAGTTTAAAACTTTAAAGTGCCTGTGGTAGACAGGAACATGCCGAGACTGTGGCACCTCTTGCCCCGACCAACTGGACACCTGTACTGCCAGTACGAATATGTTTATAAATACATACTATCACGTGTAAGCATGCGGAAGTAGTTTAAAACTTTAAAGTGCCTGTGGTAGACAGGAACATGCCGAGACTGTGGCACCTCTTGCCCCGACCAACTGGACACCTGTACTGCCGGTACGAATATGTTTATAAATACATACTATCACGTGTAAGCATGCGGAAGTAGTTTAAAACTTTAAAGTGCCTGTGGTAGACAGGAACATGCCGAGACTGTGGCGCCTCTTGCCCCGACCAACTGGACACCTGTACTGCCGGTACGAATATGTTTATAAATACATACTATCACGTGTAAGCATGCGGAAGTAGTTTAAAACTTTAAAGTGCCTGTGGTAGACAGGAACATGCCGAGACTGTGGCACCTCTTGCCCCGACCAACTGGACACCTGTACTGCCGGTACGAATATGTTTATAAATACATACTATCACGTGTAAGCATGCGGAAGTAGTTTAAAACTTTAAAGTGCCTGTGGTAGACAGGAACATGCCGAGACTGTGGCACCTCTTGCCCCGACCAACTGGACACCTGTACTGCCGGTACGAATATGTTTATAAATACATACTATCACGTGTAAGCATGCGAAAGTAGTTTAAAACTTTAAAGTGCCTGTGGTAGACAGGAACATGCCGAGACTGTGGCGCCTCTTGCCCCGACCAACTGGACACCTGTACTGCCGGTACGAATATGTTTATAAATACATACTATCACGTGTAAGCATGCGGAAGTAGTTTAAAACTTTAAAGTGCCTGTGGTAGACAGGAACATGCCGAGACTGTGGCACCTCTTGCCCCGACCAACTGGACACCTGTACTGCCGGTACGAATATGTTTATAAATACATACTATCACGTGTAAGCATGCGGAAGTAGTTTAAAACTTTAAAGTGCCTGTGGTAGACAGGAACATGCCGAGACTGTGGCACCTCTTGCCCCGACCAACTGGACACCTGTACTGCCGGTACGAATATGTTTATAAATACATACTATCACGTGTAAGCATGCGGAAGTAGTTTAAAACTTTAAAGTGCCTGTGGTAGACAGGAACATGCCGAGACTGTGGCACCTCTTGCCCCGACCAACTGGACACCTGTACTGCCGGTACGAATATGTTTATAAATACATACTATCACGTGTAAGCATGCGGAAGTAGTTTAAAACTTTAAACTGCCTGTGGTAGACAGGAACATGCCGAGACTGTGGCACCTCTTGCCCCGACCAACTGGACACCTGTACTGCCGGTACGAATATGTTTATAAATACATACTATCACGTGTAAGCATGCGGAAGTAGTTTAAAACTTTAAAGTGCCTGTGGTAGACAGGAACATGCCGAGACTGTGGCACCTCTTGCCCCGACCAACTGGACACCTGTACTGCCGGTACGAATATGTTTATGTACCCGTTTGAACAAGTACGATAGGTATTTATCAAAGGGTTTGTGCAAAAGCTGTAAGAATTTTAACTAACGTTAAATATTTTAAATGTGAAGTTGACTACGAAATTGGCATCTGGCAAGACAGTTAGGATACCTCTTCACCGATATTACACTATTCTGTGTAGTCAAGGTGTCTCTGATGTCGAAACAACGTAAAGAGTTCATTTAAATCCTGGATCTGTCAACTGAAATTCCTATAACGGCAGTCACTATTTTGCTAGTTGTGCACACCTTTATTCAATACTATGTAGAATTTTATTATTGAAGCAAAGTATCTATTATATACTTTATTCAGTGTTTAACAGAGACCATTTATATGCAGTTGGATTAATTGTTTTATTGAAATTTAGGTTTTTGTTTTTCTCTTAGAAAGTAGAAAGTCCTCTATCAAGGTAAAGATCTTTCAAAACCTCTATTAGTACATCGCTTAACTACTTCAGTATTTGAAATAGATCAGTAGAAGACAAAAATGACCATCATCAACGTACAGTGTACTGTATTACTAAATTCCCACCTTGAATCCCATTTCGTTACTCACAAATGGTGAACTGATTTGTATTAGCGTTTCTCAAAAGTGAGCAAGAATGCAATTTATACAAATTGAATAGTGAATAAGGAATTTTGGTTTTATATAACTTTTAGGAGCTTTTGAAGTCTAATACATCTACTAAAGATTTATACTGAAGTTGACTTGTAGATAAACTTACATTTTGTGTTTAATACTAAGACTGTGTTTGCTACAGCACTTTAACCTCGAGTAGAAAAATGTGAACCCTGGACTACGCTCTTTGAATAAAGAAGGCACTTCTATCTCATACTCCAGGACGATGTATTCTCAGGTTTAAAACTACTGTTATTTAAACTATGTAATTGCTTATACTTTTGTGAGGGGAATGTTAGGAAAGAACGGCTGAGGAAACGGAACTACTTTAGATGTGAAAATAATTTTATTTGTGAACATAAAAGTAGGAGATTTAAAATAATTAAAATAAGCAGTTTAAAAACAATGCAAACACCACGTCCTGTTTAAATCAGTTAGCAAATAGTCCGATTTTACAGAACATTCTGTGTAATCAGAGAACTCTGTTCTTTTCACAGCAGAATGTAGAAAAATCTAAAACTTAGAAACGGGAACATAGACAGTTAGCCTATTAGTGGAAATATTATACTGTAAATAAAAATACCAATGAAGGATTTCTTTTTTTAATGATAAAATATTTATTCATTTTATATTGTACTATACAATTTTAAAAATTGCTGCTTATCCTTGAGTTAAATCTAATCTCTATTTGGTAGTCTCTTTTTATGGTTTTTTTATTAGTGTGATATGTAAGTACAGTTAAAACTTATTTTTATCGTAAAATCAAGAGTTAAATAAAGTATGAAAATAATACATTGTATAAAAATCAGTTTTTGTAGGATGTTGAAAAAGTTCTCAGACAGAATTAGATTTTCTATAAAAACTGCTTAAGATTTACGTAACGCACTCGAGAGGGCCCCGCTAACTTCCGCCGAGCCGTGCCGAGCAGTGCCGCGCCGTCACGCTTGTCAATATAAAAGTGTCGACGACAAAAGTAACTTTCCGTCTCTAAGTAAAGATTACAATAATAATGTAGCACGGAACTGTAGGGAGGGTTTTTAAACCGTCACTCTTCATCGAGTCCGTCGACATTTCAAATCAAATATCACACCCCCTCCCCTCGCCCCCGCGACCGCATCGCAAGAGTTTTTAAGCTCCACTCTCAGGTATTAAATACATCTGCGCCACGAGAGCCTCGTGCCTCGTATTGTCCCGGCCTATCTCCGTCTGTGTCAGACCACATCTCACCGTCCACAATTATTCATCATCGTATAACTGATTGAATGTATCGTCATATCGTCTTCACAACAATGATTTGTCCAGCCCGTGTTTATGTGTAACTTAATTGCGCTCTGACGACATTTATGTTTATTGTAGACTCTTGGAGCAATTGGAAAATTCTTTATATATTACTAAATGTTAATAAAAACACTACTTTTTCCAAATTGTTTATTTTTTGGACGAGGCTTTCGAAACCATCTTCATCTTCATCTTTGTGGTGTTGCCTGAAGATGAAACCTTTGGTTTCGAAAGGCCTCGTCCAAAAAATAAACAATTTGGAAAAAAGTAGTGTTTTTATTAACATTTAGTAATATTTAGGTTTATGTTCTGCTACATGTACCAGATCCATGTAGATATCTATCAGTCCAGGGACCTGACCACTGTCTTAGCACATTACCTAGTTTTTCTTGATCCTTAGCCATGCTAATTTTAGTGGTCAAAATGGGAGGAGAACAAAAGGGCTAAAAAATACGAAACGGCCTCATCAAGTGCATAATTGAGATGAGACAATGAGAACATCACTTCGTCTGGATTACATTTGTTTGTAGTCCAGGCGTCTCTGATATCGGAAACTATGTAAACAGTTCGTTTTGAGCTTCTTCGTCGCCGACTGTTTTGGATTTGTTCAGACGGATTTTGAATCCAGATTCCAGGAGGCTGTTCTGTCACAGCGATTATTTCAGACGCTACACTAAGTGGAAGGTGAAATGGAGCTGAACTTAACATTCGTATTACGTCAACCCTTCCCAGCATTGTTGCGCCATCGGATAGCCACTGAAAGTAGCCTATTACAGATCTGTTTATGGTTAGCTGACGGAAGTTTTAAGTTGCCAAGCTAAGAAAATATGATCTGTGAAAAAATATAATTTCATATGATCAATCTGAAAAATCCCGACCTCCGCCTACACTTGCACGACTTACGGCCAGGTTGTGTGTATTTACAGTGCAACTTGCTCCCAGGTTCATTGAGTACGTCAAATTGGCTAACAGCTATTAGGTTATTACCATTTATATTATAACGGTTTCCATACGACTTTCCTAATTTGAGCTAAAGAAAAGTACCTACGTATCAGCCGTGTATGGTTTTTATTTATTTATTTATTTATTTATTTCCAACGGACATACTCCATTTTTACATTCAAGATCCATAATTCAAGAACAATAATTACAACTTAACCTAAACCAAAAAATTACCTCAACAAAAACATGTGAATGACTGAAAGGAAATATTACATAATACCCTAATGCAAGGCATGATATATGTTAGAATAAAAACGTATTTAAATGTTTTAAAAACTATAACAATACCATAATGGAAGAACGCAACAATAAATAAACTATAACAATAGAAATAACATAATAACAGAAATAACTTAATAACAGTAACAACAGAAAAAACATAATAAACTATAAAATAATATAACAGGGATATTCGTAACAGTGTTTCAAAACAGCAGACAGTAAAAATAACAATGGTAAATAGACAAACTATGACATACAATAAACCGAGAAAATGAACAAACATAGACATTAAGCCATTTTTAAACACTTATAAGCCACATAGAAGACCACTGTTCATGTCGTAAATAAAAAACCAGGTAATTTATTAGTTTTTTTATTCAAAATTATTTTATTTTATTTACATCTCGCTCTTGTAAATTTAAACATCTTCATACAGTTATAAACAATATGTTGAAGTATGTAGTGTGTATTTGTTCTTGCAGTCTTAAATCTATAGAAAATATTAATGTTAGATTATCACATCACGTTCCGAGATGGCAAGCAGTTTAATATTTTCAAGATTAATGAAATTAAGAAACTTTTTTAAGAATAACAAAAACAATATTTAATTACAAACATTCAACATCTAGAAAATAAAAAACGTCCAGGAAATAATGTCGGGTAAGTGTTGCACAGCTATATTCCATTGTTTACAGCATCATTGACAGAGCCTTACAACAGTTACATCTATATTGTTTACTAACCTATGTGTCAAATATTTATACTCCAAAAGAATATTTACACTTTTTACAGTTAAAAATGCTATCACTCCTTTAAAGTTTAATCATTTTATTAATCTTCAATTTAAGCATTAAACATTTAAACCATCCACCATCTTGAAAGATGATACGATAATCTAATATCAATTTTTGTAGAAGAGCAATAATTGTCTCAAATTTGAATTTTTTATTTTTGGTGATTTTTAAATATAAATCCAATGAAAAAACACATACAGACAGATAGTGATCTTAGAATTTTTGACCCACGCTTTTTTGTTTGCATTGACTCGAAAATCAAATGTGCAAAAGATCTCAGTAGAGTTCATAAACTCCCTGAATAATTATTACCAAACTTATTACCATGTTGCATGAAGCGACATTCAGGCGTTAGTAGGCAAAACAGATACAAGTCTGTCGTGCTGTGATTGCTGACCGGCACGGCGCAGACATACCGGAGTGAAATCAAATTCTATTGTCGTTATAGTTTCGGTATGTATGTTATAGCCAGCAAATGTTTAACTCTGTTAATACGTTATTTAAATATCAATAAGAAACCCGCTCTCGATAGTGGATCGTCTAAGTTAATATCTCCGGGACTCGGGTTCACTGCATTCAGCCTGGCCTAAAGTAATGTGATAAAAGGTTCCGACAATAGTTTGCCACCATAAACAATGGAACAAATTATTCTACAGTTAATACCTGAATGTGAAACATGGTTAATAAAGCGTGGTTGTCGCCAACAAGTTTTTATCGTTAAATAATTGAAACATCAATTCTCATTGAATATCCTCCATATACAGTTTAACTGTTCTGAAAAGATCGAAACTAGGTCAGCTAGATGTTTATATTTTATTTATGAGTGCCCCCCCCCCTCATAACGTAGAGTATATTATATATAAGTGTTTTCTAGAAGGGATATTGTTAGTCCATCACCACTTAAGAAATTGAGAAAGTTGACGCGACCGGACCAGGCGGTCGTCCACTTTGTGGGGACTTGTAAGCGGTCAGGGTGGAATTAGATTTAGATGTCGACAGTTGGGGGGGGGGGGGGGGTGAGGGTGAGGGAGAGGGGGGCGCTAAGAGCTGTTTTATCTTGGCCGCAAAATATGAACCGAGACGAGGGTAAGACAAAGTCCCCTGGGCCTCCCCCTCCCCCCGCCACCAACAGCCGTCATCCGTCATACACTTACCCGCAGATAAGGTGTGTGGACAGTATCGCAGTATCGCGCCCTCGAGACCAGATAAGCCGACATTACTATTACCCGACACTGCTTCCGATATTGTCCATCAGATGTGTCATATGTGTGAGATACAGCAAGTGACATGTCCGTAGTCGTTCTCTGACTGTCCCTTGACAAGTTCAGGACAAGTTCCAGGAATGTCTGCATAGTACAGATACAGCAAGTGACATGTCCGTAGTCGTTCTCTGACTGTCCCTTGACATGTCCAGGACCAGTTCCAGGAATGTCTGGATAGTACATATACAGCAAGTGACATGTCCGTAGTCGTTCTCTGACTGTCCCTTGACAAGTCCAGGACAAGTTCCAGGAATATCTGGATAGTACATATACAGCAAGTGACATGTCCGTAGTCGTTCTCTGACTGTCCCTTGACAAGTCCAGGACAAGTTCCAGGAATGTCTGGATAGTACAGATACAGCAAGTGACATGTCCGTAGTCGTTCTCTGACTGTCCCTTGACAAGTCCAGGACAAGTTCCAGGAATGTCTGGATAGTACAAATACGTATCTCTATTATACTTTTATTTCAATATTATAATTTTGGCTTAGTTCAAAGTAGATATTCAATTGTTGCATATTGGTGCATTATAAATGTGTATAACTAATTTTTATAACACTAATAAATGTTCAACTTTTTAGAATAACTTTTTATCTTTATCTAAATTTTTGGATACATTATGCAAAAAATAAACAGTTTTTAGACGTATTCGATTTCAACAATCCATCAATTATGTAACCGTGTATTTCTTTGTTAAATGTTTATTATCTCTTTACATTAACTTTTCATCTGTCTTCCTTAAAAACAATTCTTCACGTTTTATAGAGTTTTAGATGAAGAAGTTTTGAATTGCGTAAAGTCGGTAACTTACAAATATCATTCCTAAATGCTTATTAAAAACATTTAAGTCAACACATTTGACAAGAATTTGTAATTTAGTTATCCTATGGGTCCAATTGGACCACGCGAAATACTCTCAGCGTGTTTCCATGATACAGCCTTTTATGTGCCGACCTTTCATGCTTTCAGAATGAGCTTTCTTTCTTCGGACCAATTTCTTCTGGTTCTTTACCTCTCCATTGTCACAACCTTGCCTGTCAACATTGTAATCTAGTGTTAATTTCTAAATTGCAAACCTCGTGTAACTGTAATCGTTGTATATGAGACATTCTGTGGTGTGTCATAACGGTCATACCTTAACAGTGTACGCCAGTAACACAAACAATAACTTTTTGTAAGTTATCTGATGATGGAAACTTTGATTTAGAAAGCCTCGCAAAAAGAAAAGAAATATTTCCAATGCTCCGAGAATCTTCAAACAAAAACTACTGAATTACAAAAATATTTATGTATGTGTATATAAATAATACACACCCCCAGTTCGTACGAATACCACAAGAAATAAAATACAATGCCACAGAACGTGCTCAGCCTATTGCTGGAAGAGACGCGAAGAGGAAGAATAATGTGGAGAGGTTGTTACAACTGATGTGATTTGGGCGCTCAGCTGTAGTAAAATGATTTGTCAGTTGGCAATCCTGCATACGGATCAGCTGTTTGTGGAGTGAATGCACGTCCAGGCGTCGAATATTGGGTCCTGTGTTTGTGGTTGTAAAATAGCTTTAAAATTAACTCCCCTGAAAATGTATAATCAGGGTTGACAATGACGCCTTTAGTGTTAGAATAAGTAGGGTTAAATCGTATTTAATGGCAAAATTAGATAAGAATATTTTTATATTCACCGGAAAAGCCGGCGGCCTCAAGTTTTTGTACCTGTCGCTATACAACAACCAATATTCGAGCTGTTACAGTACAATTTGGAAGAAGTTTTATCTAACAACAGCAACAAGACAAATCGATTTTGGCAACTTGTGAGCTACAAACGAATGGAGGTTTGTAGAGAACGTGTAACCAATACAATGTTAAGTATAATGCTGAAAAATAAAGATCCTATAATTTCATAATTGTTGTTGGTTGTTTTATGCGGAGTATGTAAAATTACAATTTGAAGCTTAGGTTAGTAACTTACGCTTCACAAAATTTTGATTGTTTAGCAAAATATAAACAACTAATACGTATATATATATCAATAATTATTAAAGGAAGAAACAACGAACTGAAATAATGCCTTGCAATAATTCTCAGTACGCTAATTTACATTATTATTTTAATACTGTATGTTTTGGTTTTGTAAAATTAAAATATAGACCTGAAAAAATTCTAAACTAAAAAAGCCAAAATTATAAATCAAACAAGATTTGGTTAAAATATCTGACATTCAAGTTTTGTACAGGAATTAACCTGAAATCACTCGAAATTTGAAATATGGATTTTGTGAGGCGGGTAGGACGAGATACGTAGTTTTTTTCTGTTTTCTCAGACAAAGTAATATTTTACGATTTATATAATACAAATTTAAAACGGAATAATTGAGAGCATTAACTAATACCGAGATGAACCGAGCAAAGAACGATAGTAAAGGGAAGCCTCATCTTAACATTCGGGTGTGCACAACTCGCCTAGGATTATTTAACCAAACTCTGAGTATGATATTAGAAATTTAATTCTTGTATAAAGTCCATTGAATTATTATTAACGTGTGTCCTGAATGATGCAAAAAGTGCTTTAAAAATAAAATGAATATAGGTGATTAAAATAAAACAACACTACATAGATAATTTCGCAAAACTAATAGCTATTGTAACAATAAACTAACATTGTAAAATTCTAAGTATGTACACATATACAACTACGCCTGAAATTACAGCAGTTTACTGGTTAGAAGAGATGTTCCTTTCTGAAATAAAAGCGGATTTACTCTGCCAAGACCTGCTATCAGCGGCTGAGGGACTGATAAGGTTAAGCTTCTCGCCGCTCCCAGAATCATCATGCAAATCAGCTCCACTCCTTCCCACTTTGTGTTCTCTCTCTCTCTCTCTCTCTCTCTCTCTCTCTCTCTCTCTCTCTCTCTCTCTCTCTCTCTCTCTCTAACTCTCTCTCTCTCTCTAACTCTCTCTCTCTCTCTCTCTATCCCTCTCTTGTCTTGCCAGAGTGACTCTGACTATCCTACAACTGTATTTGTATCTGTAACTGTATCAGTAGTTGTCAATAACATAGAACTGAATACGTTAGGATATCCTTATTGTTCGGTGTAGATATAAAACCCACTATAAATTATTAAAATAAAGGGGAAACTATACTATCGTAAACACATGATGTAGTTCAAATTCTGGATACAAAAATGTAATTACTGAAATTGATTTATTTTCCTCGATTCCTAAATAAGGTAAGAATATTAAATTTACAGGATTCCACTATTAACTGCACCTGAATATCGTAAAATTGACGACCGATTTCGTCCTTATTGTAAAGAGTCTTTCTTACGAGGTACCGACTATCAGGAACTACACGAAACTTAAAACGGATTTGGAACTAAGTAATGTGTACTGAATAATTTATCTGAGACCAAACTTCTGTTATCTGAATATATAACAATTAATTCCAAGAAACAAACTTCATATGAGTACAACTGTCGTTGTTATGATTATTGTTCTGGGGAGATTTTGAAATCTTTAATTATCCTATGTGATTAGATAATAATATTTTCCTTTAAAGACTTAACGTGGAGGACCTCGAAAACAAAACAATCATCATCAACATATTGTACCGCCATTACGTTCAGTACATACTGGAAGTTCAATGCTAAAGGAATAAAAAAATCAGTGGTCCCAGGATGAACCCTTGGGGTAAGCCAGACAACCAGAGTCGAAGAATTCGATTAGATTGATTCTGATAGCATTGTCCGTGAAGTTGTTATAGCAAGGAGCGATGATCTGCAATATTATTCACAGATTCTTCCTAATTCCGAAAAATATTGATGTAGCGGCAGATCCCTCAGTAGATAAAGTTAGTAAAGTAATCAGAGGGTTTATTACATCGCTAACATTCTTTCCTTTTCAGCATATTGATTATCATATTCCTGATAACCGAGCTACAATTATTGAAATGTTAACGTTTATTCTACAGAAGACATAACTTTTATTACCCTCGGAGAGATATCGCAAATCTAATCCAAAGTTACTTTCTGTCTTGTTCTTAAGATCGTATGATTTTTATAGTTTTTCTATGCTCATAGGTTTAACTAGTATCAATTAAAAACTAATAATTTTGTAACTGTAGAATATTTTTAATTACTGAGACGGAGTGAAATTTACTTATTAGTATGTAAGTAAATATGTAAGACAATTGACAATGGAAAAGAGAAATACTCTCAATTAAATATTTTTAAAAGGAAAACCCAATTTTTAAGGGTAGGTATATTTAAAATAAAACTTTTTTATATTACGATTTTTATGTGCATTCACTAAAATATGGGTACTGAAATAAATCTGCTAAGTATATTTGATATGACATAAATCTTATACCAGTGATATGTTATGAACAGATACAGATACAGGCACACATTCGTGCACTAAGTGAACAATAACGGGCAACAGAACCGAGACACTTTGGAGAAGTGCTGGAAGTGTGAAGGGGATGGGGTGGGTGACCCTGACAAGGTATTACCATGCAAATCACAAGTAACAAATTGAGGGCGCAGATTGCAAGATAGCGCGCCCCCAGCGACACGGCGGAGCGCTGTGCGACGCCAGCGGACTGACACGCTGATTCAACGCCAATAGGTGTCGTGGTTTGTACAAGATACAGGCACACATTCGTGCACTAAGTGAAACAATACCTAGCTACAGAACCGAGACACTCTGGAGAAGTGCTGGAAGTGTGAAGGGGATGGGGTGGGTGACCCTGACAAGGTATTACCATGCAAATCACAAGTAACAAATTGAGGGCGCAGATTGCAAGATAGCGCGCCCCCAGCGACACGGCGGAGCGCTGTGCGACGCCAGCGGACTGACACGCTGATTCATCGCCAATAGGTGTCGTGGTTTGTACAAGATACAGGCACACATTCGTGCACTAAGTGAAACAATACCTAGCTACAGAACCGAGACACTCTGGAGAAGTGCTGGAAGTGTGAAGGGGATGGGGTGGGTGACCCTGACAAGGTATTACCATGCAAATCACAAGTAACAAATTGAGGGCGCAGATTGCAAGATAGCGCGCCCCCAGCGACACGGCGGAGCGCTGTGCGACGCTAGCGGACTGACACGCTGATTCATCGCCAGTAGGTGTCGTGGTGTGGGGGTGCGAGAATCAGGAGAATATACGGCCAATATCACGCTACACCAGTGACGTCACTGTCTTCACACTCATGAATATCAACTATTTCTTTTAAGTCTGTGAAAAAGGCAGCCGTGGAATTCTATGATTGCTCACATTGCATCTCCATAAGAAAAATCCGATAATATATGAGGTGACCTATACATTTTGTCTCCTACCTAGAATTAACCAACATTCATGTCATACAAATACACAATTTGTACTCGTGCAGAGTTAGAACCATCATCTTCTTGAGGATATTTTGATCTTTGATTACATCAGGTATCTACAGAATTTCATCCCAAACTTTAACCGAACTCACCTAGAGTTAAGTTCGTTGACCTCACATAACAGTAACCAGGTATCATCAATGCATCATCAACCAACCAGCAAGCAATAGTTATCATATACATCATTAAAATTCATGGTGAATCATTATACTGACCATTTTGAGTTATTGTGGCAAGACAACAAATAGAAACGAGCGTATCACTAAACTTTACAATATAATTTAATCAGTATATTTAAAATGTATGCAATTATTGTTTTATCCAGGGACGTTCTATTGTCCCCAAGAAGAAGGAAACTCATATAAATAGCTAGGGAGCTTGTTTGTTTTGGTGTAATAAGGACAATACAAATAGTACTTATATAAAATCTGGGTTTGTGCTCAAAATATGACTAAGCAAGGTTTAGATTTTCTTTCACATTTTCTGATTCAGAAGCGATTATGGGACACTATTCTCGTGGAAAACTGATTGCATTTGGAAGTGTAAAATATTATTAAAACAAAAAGTAATCAAGCTAAAATTCGTTAAAGGTTACAAACTAATAAAACTTAATTGTCTAAAGCTTAGTAATAATTAGATACTGGTGGTATGTGTGGGATAAGCTACACGCTTTTTAGTTTTTTAAAAGGATACATTCTAATTTTCGGAACTGAAAGAAACAAAGAAGACATTTGGATAAACGAGGAAAGACCTAGGCGCATCTGCGGGTAAAAGCCACAACCTGGGAACTTATCGCCCCCGAGGTGGTGGGCGAGAGGGGTGGAGGGAGGGAGGGAGCATTAGCATATGATGACCGTGGCGGGGCATGGAAAACGCTTCTTGACCCTGTTTCACCCCAAACGCATAATTTTCTTAGATAAGGAATCGCAAGAGTTTCGCGCGGAATTCGCCCAATTTACCTAAAAAGTATATCTTTTAATCGTGAATCGTGGATTCCTTTGTTAGTTATTTCACAATTGTTTTATGGGTCCAGTTATAAATATAGATTTTGTGAAATTGTTTAACTGAAAGACTCCAGAATATTCGTTACAGTAATCGATGCAGCCCATTTCAAAGTAATTCATTAGTAGAAAATGTATATTGACGCATATGATGCCTTTTTAGTAGCCTAAAAATAATTAAATTGATACTTTTTGTTTCTTGAATCAGTAAAATAAATTCAAACATTTTAATGTTAGAGTTACATTCAATGACTAAACTGTTAATCACACAGCTTTAATTACTGGTGGTTATCAATGATTGAAGTGTTTACAGTAAAGAGCAACACCTGTAGCAGTTCTGAAAACATTCTTCTAAAACCATAAGTATATAGAAAAATTCCAAGACAGTTTTGGGTACGGGGCTGCAAAGTTTTTAAAATTTGGAAATTTTGTTGCTGTAAGAGAAACGGTCAAACGACATATCATTCGAAAGCTTATCGTGTGCTTTTTCATTGAACATTGAAATTCGCAAATTTAAGTACAAAAGTACTAAAGTAAAAAATAAAAAACTCAAGAAAATCACTGTCATTTCTACAAGACAAGATATTTTCCAAACCTTTTACCAACTATTCAGTGTTCAAAGAAGTTTAAAACGAGGTGCAACATGATATATCTTGCTATTTGAAATTTTTGAGATTCGAACCTGTGACCCTGTATTTCGGGTACACCTTGTAACTTTTGACGTATGAGATTTATTAGGGTTACAGTTTATTGCATCGCTCTATATCAAACAGCTCAAACAAAGAAGTTTGCGCCCTGGTGGTCTGAAACACCCTGTGTATATACTGTAGTAACTTAGAGTCATTGGGTATAAAAACATAGTTCAATCCGGATTTTTTCATACTTTTGAGCATAATATAAGTATAAAATATGTGAACGATTAACTATGAATTTGTAGCTCTCACATAATAGTGTTATGTGAAGAAAACTCTATACAATATGTTTACCGATAAGTATAAAATATGTGAACGATTAACTATGAATTTGTAGCTCTCACATAGTAGTGTTATGTGAAGAAAACTCTATACAATATGTTTACCGATAAGTATAAAATATGTGAACAATTAACTATGAATTTGTAGCTCTCACATAGTAGTGTTATGTGAAGGAAACTCTATACAATATGTTTACCGATAAGTATAAAATATGTGAACGATTAACTATGAATTTGTAGCTCTCACATAGTAGTGTTATGTGAAGGAAACTCTATACAATATGTTTACCGATAAGTATAAAATATGTGAACAATTAACTATGAATTTGTAGCTCTCACATAATAGTGTTATGTGAAGAAAACTCTATACAATATGTTTACCGATAAGTATAAAATATGTGAACAATTAACTATGAATTTGCAGCTCTCACATAGTAGTGTTATGTGAAGAAAACTCTATACAATATATTTACCGATAAGTATAAAATATGTGAACAATTAACTATGAATTTGTAGCTCTCACATAGTAGTGTTATGTGAAGGAAACTCTATACAATATGTTTACCGATAAGTATAAAATATGTGAACGATTAACTATGAATTTGTAGCTCTCACATAGTAGTGTTATGTGAAGGAAACTCTATACAATATGTTTACCGATAAGTATAAAATATGTGAACGATTAACTATGAATTTGTAGCTCTCACATAGTAGTGTTATGTGAAGGAAACTCTATACAATATGTTTACCGATAAGTATAAAATATGTGAACAATTAACTATGAATTTGTAGCTCTCACATAGTAGTGTTATGTGAAGGAAACTCTATACAATATGTTTACCGATAAGTATAAAATATGTGAACGATTAACTATGAATTTGTAGCTCTCACATAGTAGTGTTATGTGAAGGAAACTCTATACAATATGTTTACCGATAAGTATAAAATATGTGAACAATTAACTATGAATTTGTAGCTCTCACATAATAGTGTTATGTGAAGAAAACTCTATACAATATGTTTACCGATAAGTATAAAATATGTGAACAATTAACTATGAATTTGTAGCTCTCACATAGTAGTGTTATGTGTGAAGGAAACTCTATACAATATGTTTACCGATAAGTATAAAATATGTGAACAATTAACTATGAATGTGTAGCTCTCACATAGTAGTGTTATGTGAAGGAAACTCTATACAATATGTTTACCGATAAGTATAAAATATGTGAACGATTAACTATGAATTTGTAGCTCTCACATAGTAGTGTTATGTGAAGAAAACTCTATACAATATGTTTACCGAGCATAAAATACTTTAAAATGATGTAACATGTACAGTTATAACCCACACGTTTCCACGACGTTCTGCTGTCAAATGAAAGAGAATATATTATGTGGTTTTAACATATATTCACAACGTGACATTAAAGGTTCAAAGGTTAAGTGATAAGGGTGTCAAGTCAAGGTGGAGGAGAGGGGTACACTGTACAGTAGTACGTGTTGACGATATGGCTGATACTTAGCCTGGGTAACTAAGGGGCCAATGTCGCTAATTGTAATGAGCGGTTTACACTTCCGTAATATTAATTAAATATATAAATAATAAATATATTAATTAAATTCCTTATATATTTATACTTTATAAAACCATCTTAAACTATAAAAAAATAAAATCTAATTTCTAATGCATTTGAGACATATAGCAGACATCTTCAATCAAATAGATACAACCACATTAGTTTGGAAAAACAGCATCACGCCAAAACTGTTTGAAGAAAATCGGCAATAAATGTTAAAAATTTGCTTCTTAAATTCACGTTTTAAAATGCTTTATTCTCAAATTCTAATACTAGTAAAAAATGTTAAAATGTTGAAAGCCAAGGCCAGAAAACGTTTAAATTTAACGGGTGATTAATTTTTAAAAACTTTGCTATCAATAAATATGTATATTGCAATAAAACGAGTGTACATTAAGTTACAACATTTTATAAAAAGAGTTTTGTATATATTGGTATCCCAGAGGTTTTGGTTCTTACACTCTAGTGAACCCGTTGTAGTTAAGATGTTATTCATACTATTTAGATAGTGGTACATTCAATGAGGAACGCCGCGCCTTAAACTCGATAAGTTTTCCATGTTGCAGTTCGATAAAATATGGAAATCGCGATAAAGTCTGAAAATTGTGATCTGCAAAGGGATAAGATCTGCAATGCGATAAGATCTGCAATGCGATAAGACACGACAATCTTATTTATTGACACTCAAGAAGTGAATAACTTTCCTTCATTAAGGCGAAAAGAATCGGGTTCGAGGTAGTTTTGTCACAAAAGTACCGAAAAGATACATTGTGGTCTGTATCTCTGTGGCAGCTACACGACAATCTTATTTATTGACACTCAAGAAGTGAATAACTTTCCTTCATTAAGGCGAAAAGAATCGGGTTCGAGGTAGTTTTGTCACAAAAGTACCGAAAAGATACATTGTGGTCTGTATCTCTGTGGCAGCTACACGACAATCTTATTTATTTGACACTCAAGAAGTGAATAACTTTCCTTCATTAAGGCGAAAAGAATCGGGTTCGAGGTAGTTTTGTCACAAAAGTACCGAAAAGATACATTGTGGTCTGTATCTCTGTGGCAGCTACACGATAATCGAGTTGGGCTCTATGAAATGTATTGATGATAAATGTATGTATGGTGCATAATAATATATAAGTATTACAATAAGAAATTTTGAACTTTATCTAAGATTATAAAATAATTTGACGATAAAGTAATAAAATGCACTCAAACAAGTATTTCAAAGTAATATTTAACGGACAATCACATTTTACAACACAGTAGTGTTTGTTTACAGCTGTAGCCGCAGAGATGAGCTAGTGGTGAATCCGCGGCGTGTTGTGTGTCGGCAGCAGGTGCTGATCGATATCTGGCGCTGAGCACCTGGTTACTGCTGCTGCTGCTTCTGTTCAGCATGGCTACTTCAGCATATATCATCTACTACTGTATAAACCACCCTAACATTGTAGAAAACACAAAACTGAAATAATTATTATCACCTTGTTACATTTATAGTCCAAAAACCTTTAGACTTTGTGAGGTGGTAGTTAAAGGTAAAATTTTTAATCTACAGTAAAATGGTTACAACTTTACAATAGCGAAATGATTATTTACACACAAAACATTCAAAATAATAATCATTGGTACCTACGTCCTTATTTACACTATCCACATGATTATACATAGACCGGAAACTACTGCCCAGCCACTTCCTTTATTTACACACAAAACATTCAAAATAATAATCATTGGTACCTACGTCCTTATTTACACTATCCACATGATTATACATAGACCGGAAACTACTGCCCAGCCACTTCCTTTATTTACACACAAAACATTCAAAATAATAATCATTGGTACCTACGTCCTTATTTACACTATCCACATGATTATACATAGACCGGAAAACTACTGCCCAGCCACTTCCTTTATTTACACACAAAACATTCAAAATAATAATCATTGGTACCTACGTCCTTATTTACACTATCCACATGATTATACATAGACCGGAAACTACTGCCCAGCCACTTCCTTTATTTACACACAAAACATTCAAAATAATAATCATTGGTACCTACGTCCTTATTTACACTATCCACATGATTATACATAGACCGGAAACTACTGCCCAGCCACTTCCTTTATTTACACACAAAACATTCAAAATAATAATCATTGGTACCTACGTCCTTATTTACACTATCCACATGATTATACATAGACCGGAAACTACTGCCCAGCCACTTCCTTTATTTACACACAAAACATTCAAAATAATAATCATTGGTACCTACGTCCTTATTTACACTATCCACATGATTATACATAGACCGGAAACTACTGCCCAGCCACTTCCTTTATTTACACACAAAACATTCAAAATAATAATCAGTGGTACCTACGTCCTTATTTACACTATCCACATGATTATACATAGACCGGAAACTACTGCCCAGCCACTTCCTTTCAACTATTTTCTTTTCGGCGAAAGTAAGATTCTTCTAAATTACAGTTTAAACGCCTTCAGCTCCTTGAGGAATGATGAAAAAATTTGGATATATTTTTTAATTTCTTTAAAAAAGGTTTCTGAAAGAGTAATGACTGAAATATTTAATAAAATAAGTATCAAATTTGCATATTACACAAAAAACGTAAATTGCAAGTAACGGTATAAGCCACTATCATCAACCAAGCAACGGATATTTATTAAAATTTTCCATGTGATACTTGATAGCGAATATCCAACTTTCTTTTATTTTATCTTTTACGATTTTAACTTTTTTTCCGTTAAAATGTTAAACAAATTTGGATTTTGACTAAGCGTTTCGTATGAAATGTGGCTTCAAAAATCTAACACAGCTTTCTGAAAAACATGTTAGTTAAACATTGAGTGAATGAATAGGTTAAACACGTAAAAGTTGGAATTTTAATTTGGGACAGAATAACATTCAACACTGTTACAGGTATGTAAATCAATCTTGAATATCGCATATACCCTTCTTGATTTTTTTTTATAAAACGTATTAAGGATGCTTTCTCTCTAAAATGTTACGTTAAAAGATGCGAAAAATAGCTGCTTTAACGGCTTCGATTACTCTTCAACTATATTTTCAACCCTTCACAAATATATGAAAATAACATCCACCTTCCTAAAAATAGAACATTAAGTTTCGAGGGTTAGAATCTAACTTCTTCTTTATGTGTCAAAATTTGGAGATTTTAGTCAAGAAAATATACATTAATATATGGTATAAAATCAAAACGTAGGTTCATATTGTAATATAGAAATTGCAAATGTTCGAAATCCTGGTATCTTTTCAAAACCATCCACTGTTAATTGTAAACTTTAAACAAAGATCCAAAAATATAGTATAACAGTTATAAATATTAAATTGGTCTTTAAAACACAGTAGCTATATATTTGTAACATCAAATGAGTAAATTTGTCATGCTAGAAATGTTCATATTCCACCAATAATACGATACCTTGGTAAAATTGCATATACAGCGGTGTTGATTTATTTATTGGGTTGACGTCAAGCCCAGAATATTTCTCAATGTTGGCGCAAGTTGGTGGGGAAGGAGTGGAGGAAGATATTATGGAAAATAATTAACCTAACAAGTAATAGTAGAAGTTGAGCACAAACTAAACAACCAGACGTATTTTTAGTAATGAGCAAATAACTGAGCGAAGAACTGTAAACTTTGGTGCGATTGTCTGTTTATTATTATAGGATATGCTCTTGGAGTTACGCACAACTTTATATGGACATGCTTCAGAATGGTTCCTTATTTAGTCCTTTATATAAAGTTACTTTTCGAAATAGGAGACATTTAGGTATTTGGATCACAAATACATCAACAGAAACAACAACTTTCATACACATTGAAAGGAACGGCTTACTGTTTCATTTCTCTTAAGTGAATTGCACATTTTTCAAACGTAGCTCATGTTGGAATTTATTTGAACTATTTGAACAGCAATATTATAAACAGTAGTTTGATTTAATTTCAAAATTTTCCACCGCTTCTTATTTATAAGTTTTAAATAAATTCAGAATTATATATACTAATAGTTAGTAAACTAGCCTTAATGGAACTAAATCTTTATTATCAATATGTTAAAACGGGTTTAAAGTTATCAAGTTGGCTGTGAAAATAACACGCTAAACAAAAATAAACATATCCCTTATAATAAACGTTGAAATAATTGTAGCACAATTTCGAATTCGAATGTAATATTTTCCACATTAAAATTGTAAGTAAATTGTAATAATTGAATTTGGACACAAACATCGAAATAGTAAAATCTATTATTTTCAAATCCAGTTGTTGACCATAACGTAAATATTAAAGGAAATGAGGAAAAAAATAGAAGCGTGCAATTTATATTTGCCTATGAAGCCCCTCCAGTCAACAATGAAGATATGCAGCAGCTGTGTAAAGCTGTGTATGACCTGGTTCTGCATACAGTCAGACACCCCTACAGGTCGGGGGAGGGGAGGGGGAGGGGGAGCAAGGGAAGGAGTTGATCAATATGCTGATGTTGGTAATTAAAAGCATCGGTTTGTACGCTCGGTTACTCTTCCTACCACAGCACAACATCTGTCTCCCCCCTCACTCTTTCCTTCCCGATCATCCTATATGCGGTCTCCGGTTTTATTGTCGTCTAATGGACAATACTCTTGGCTGAGCGTTAGCGAAGCCTATCATTTGAGGGGCTAAACAATTGCGTGTCTGTTTGTATGTCCGTACGGTATGTAGAGAACGAACTGAACTATACACTTTAGATTATACATGAAGCTTCATTTCTACATGACTGAGCGTTAGCGAAGCCTATCATTTGAGGGGCTAAAACAATTTGCGTGTCTGTTTTGTATGTCCGTACGGTATGTAGAGAACGAACTGAAACTATACACTTTAGATTATACATGGAGCTTCATTTCTACATGACTGAGCGTTAGCGATAGCCTATCATTTGAGGGGCTAAACAATTGCGTGTCTGTTTGTATGTCCGTACGGTATGTAGAGAACGAACTGAAACTATACACTTTAGATTATACATGGAGCTTCATTTCTACATGACTGAGCGTTAGCGAAGCCTATCATTAGAGGGGCTAAACAATTGCGTGTCTGTTTGTATGTCCGTACGGTATGTAGAGAACGAACTGAACTATACACTTTAGATTATACATGGAGGTTCATTTCTACATGACTGAGCGTTAGGGAAGCCTATCATTTGAGGGGCTAAAACAATTGCGTGTCTGTTTGTATGTCCGTACGGTATGTAGAGAACGAACTGAACTATACACTTTAGATTATACATGGAGCTTCATTTTTCTACATGACTGAGCGTTAGCGAAGCCTATCATTTGAGGGGCTAAACAATTGCGTGTCTGTTTGTATGTCTGTACGGTATGTAGAGAATGAACTGAACTATACACTTTAGATTATACATGGAGCTTCATTTCTACATGACTGAGCGTTAGCGAAGCCTATCATTTGAGGGCTAAACAATTGCGTGTCTGTTTGTATGTCCCGTACGGTATGTAGAGAACGAACTGAAATATACACTTTAGATTATACATGGAGCTTCATTTCTACATGACTGAGCGTTAGCGAAGCCTATCATTTGAGGGGCTAAACAATTGCGTGTCTGTTTGTATGTCCGTACGGTATGTAGAGAACGAACTGAACTATGCACTTTAGATTATACGTGAAGCTTCATTTCTACATGACTGAGCGTTAGCGAAGCCTATCATTTGAGGGGCTAAAACAATTGCGTGTCTGTTTGTATGTCTGTACGGTATGTAGAGAACGAACTGAACTATACACTTTAGATTATACGTGAAGCTTCATTTCTACATGACTGAGCGTTAGCGAAGCCTATCATTTGAGGGGCTAAACAATTGCGTGTCTGTTTGTATGTCCGTACGGTATGTAGAGAACGAACTGAACTATACACTTTAGATTATACATTGGAGCTTCATTTCTACATGACTGAGCGTTAGCGAAGCCTATCATTTGAGGGGCTCTAAAACAATTGCGTGTCTGTTTGTGTGTCCGTACGGTATGTAGAGAACGAAACTGAACTATACACTTTAGATTATACATGGAGCTTCATTTCTACATGACTGAGCGTTAGCGAAGCCTATCATTTGAGGGGCTAAACAATTGCTTGTCTGTTTGTATGTCCGTACGGTATGTAGAGAACGAACTGAACTATACACTTTAGATTATACGTGAAGCTTCATTTCTAACATGACTGAGCGTTAGCGAAGCCTATCATTTGAGGGGCTAAACAATTGCGTGTCTGTTTGTATGTCCGTACGGTATGTAGAGAACGAACTGAAACTATACACTTTAGATTATACATGGAGCTTTCATTTCTACATGACTGAGCGTTAGCGGAAGCCTATTCATTTGAGGGGCTAAACAATTGCGTGTCTGTTTGTATGTCTGTACGGTATGTAGAGAATGAACTGAAACTATACACTTTAGATTATACATGGAGCTTCATTTCTACATGACTGAGCGTTAGCGAAGCCTATCATTTGAGGGGCTAAACAATTGCGTGTCTGTTTGTATGTCCGTACGGTATATAGAGAACGAACTGAACTATACACTTTAGATTATTACATGGAGCTTCATTTCTACATGACTGAGCGTTAGCGAAGCCTATCATTTGAGGGGCTAAACAATTGCGTGTCTGTTTGTATGTCCGTACGGTATGTAGAGAACGAACTGAACTATACACTTTAGATTATACATGGAGCTTCATTTCTACATGAACTGAGCGTTAGCGAAGCCTATCATTTGAGGGGCTAAACAATTGCTTGTCTGTTTGTATGTCCGTACGGTATGTAGAGAACGAACTGAACTATACACTTTAGATTATACGTGAAGCTTCATTTCTACATGACTGAGCGTTAGCGAATCCTATCATTTGAGGGGCTAAACAATTGCGTGTCTGTTTGTATGTCCGTACGGTATGTAGAGAACGAACTGAACTATACACTTTAGATTATACATGGAGCTTCATTTCTACGATGACTGAGCGTTAGCGAAGCCTATCATTTGAGGGGCTAAACAATTGCGTGTCTGTTTGTATGTCTGTACGGTATGTAGAGAATGAACTGAACTATACACTTTAGATTATACATGGAGCTTCATTTCTACATGACTGAGCGTTAGCGAAGCCTATCATTTGAGGGCTAAACAATTGCGTGTCTGTTTGTATGTCCGTACGGTATGTAGAGAACGAACTGAACTATACACTTTAGATTATACATGGAGCTTCATTTCTACATGACTGAGCGTTAGCGAAGCCTATCATTTGAGGGGCTAAACAATTGCGTGTCTGTTTGTATGTCCGTACGGTATGTAGAGAACGAACTGAACTATACACTTTAGATTATACGTGAAGCTTCATTTCTACATGACTGAGCGTTAGCGAAGCCTATCATTTGAGGGGCTAAACAATTGCGTGTCTGTTTGTATGTCTGTACAGTATTGTAGAGAACGAACTGAAACTTTACACTTTAGATTATACGTGAAGCTTCATTTCTTACATGACCTGAGCGTTAGCGAAGCCTATCATTTGAGGGGCTAAACAATTGCGTGTCTGTTTGTATGTTCCGTACGGTATGTAGAGAACGAACTGAACTATACACTTTAGATTATACATGGAGCTTCATTTCTACATGACTGAGTGTTAGCGACGCCTATGATTTGAGGGGGCTAAACAATTGCGTGTCTGTTTGTATGTCCGTACGGTATGTAGAGAACGAACTGAACTATACACTTTAGATTATACATGGAGCTTCATTTCTACATGACTGAGCGTTAGCGAAGCCTATCATTTGAGGGGCTAAACAATTGCGTGTCTGTTTGTATGTCCGTACGGTATGTAGAGAACGAACTGAACTATACACTTTAGATTATACATGGAGCTTCATTTCTACATGACTGAGCGTTAGCGAAGCCTATCATTTGAGGGGCTAAACAATTGCGTGTCTGTTTGTATGTCTCTACGGTATATAGAGAACGAACTGAACTATACACTTTAGATTATACATGAAGCTTCATTTCTACATGACTGAGCGTTAGCGAAGCCTATCATTTGAGGGGCTAAACAATTGCGTGTCTGTTTGTATGTCCGTACGGTATGTAGAGAATGAACTGAACTATACACTTTAGATTATACATGAAGCTTCATTTCTACATGACTGAGCGTTAGCGAAGCCTATCATTTGAGGGGCTAAAACAATTGCGTGTCTGTTTGTATGTCTGTTACGGTATGTAGAGAATGAACTGAACTATACACTTTAGATTATACATGAAGCTTCATTTCTACATGACTGAGCGTTAGCGAAGCCTATCATTTGAGGGGCTAAACAATTGCGTGTCTGTTTGTATGTCTTTACGGTATGTAGAGAATGAACTGAACTATACACTTTAGATTATACATGAAGCTTCATTTCTACATGACTGAGCGTTAGCGAAGCCTATCATTTGAGGGGCTAAACAATTGCGTGTCTGTTTGTATGTCTGTACGGTATGTAGAGAATGAACTGAACTATACACTTTAGATTTTACATGAAGCTTCATTTCTACATGACTGAGCGTTAGCGAAGCCTATCATTTGAGGGGCTAAACAATTGCGTGTCTGTTTGTATGTCGTACGGTATGTAGAGAATGAACTGAACTATACACTTTAGATTATACATGAAGCTTCATTTCTACATGACTGAGCGTTAGCGAAGCCTATCATTTGAGGGGCTAAACAATTGCGTGTCTGTTTGTATGTCCGTACGGTATGTAGAGAACGAACTGAACTATACACTTTAGATTATACATGAAGCTTCATTTCTACATGACTGAGCGTTAGCGAAGCCTATCATTTGAGGGGCTAAACAATTGCGTGTCTGTTTGTATGTCCGTACGGTATGTAGAGAACGAACTGAACTATACACTTTAGATTATACATGAAGCTTCATTTCTACATGACTGAGCGTTAGCTAACATCATTACATTGATCTTTTGGGTAACTGTGATGCATGAAAAAGTGATAGGATAAAAAACTAACTGAGTACAATTATATGCAATTTTCACATGTGACACATTAAGAAATGTAGCCTGACTATACAACACATATAACATTATCTTTTGGTGACTTTATGAGTAGACACGCTGTTATAAACTCACTTTTATGACAAAAATATGAAACTTTCCTTGTGCAAGATATCTCGTGAAAGATATTATCTGTAAACTTTAAATTTTGTATGAAAAATAATTTTCTAATAGATAAGAAACAGCTATATGGTGTATAACCATGAATTTGGCTGAGTGTCATTGAAGTTTTTCATTTAGTAAGCTGACATAATTTCCTCTAAACCTGTCTGGGGCATTGGCAATCTGTTATATGTCCGAGGAAATCTCGAAAATGAAACGAGTTTAGACTAGAAATGTTGACCAATACACCGCTCTAATAAGATTTTAATGATTATCAGGGGCAAACGTTGTTAGAAAACTTTCTCTTGGCTCTTTGATGAATCGCCGTGCTTCATTGGATTTCCTTGAAATTGACTATATATATATAATTTTTTTACAGTTTTTGTGAAATTTGTTGACTAAAAAAAGTAACTGAATATTTAAAACCAAATTATTCAGATTTCTGCCGAGTTTCGTGAATTTATCACCGTTCATTAGATAATTCATTCCAAAAACACACGTAGAGATAGACAACGGCTGAAAAACGTTATATAGTTTGATCAAGTGCTTGTGAGACACCCTATATATTGTATAATACTACAATGGAACTTCCAGACTATCTTGGCTTCGGTGACCCTACTTTTTTCTCCAAATATTAATGAAATCTTTATTGTTTTGCGAATATTGAGTTTAGCTCCATTCCACCTTCCCTTTAGTACAGCGTCTGACACTGTCAGAGACTTCTTCTGGAATCTGGAGTCACGTTTAAATAAATCCAAAAAGATCGCTGACGAAGAAGATCAGAAACGAACTTTTTGCATAGTTTGTACATCAGAGACACCTAGACTACAAGTATGTCTATCTGATTTTCAAGCAGCCATCCAGTGTAATCTAGATGAAGAGACGTTTCTCAATTTATCAACAAGTGCACAATTGAGTGTATAACGTATTGTACACTCAAAGACAGGATTGTATTGTTTTTTAAGACAGGATCGAAATGCACGGCAAAGCATACAAGTTTTTCTACACATAAGATAGTTATGGTGAGAAGTGTTGATTCAATACGAATTTTAAATTTAGCTCCATTTTGGAATCAATCCCCCACATCTAATGAACTGAGATAAAAAATAATCTTTTGAAACAAAAACAAAGATTGTTTGTTCTGTTTATTGTGAATACAGACTCTATATTCTTCAAACTCTTACATTCTATTCTCTACCTTTGTAAATTTAGCTCCATTTTGGTATCAATCCCCCACATCTAATGAACTGAGATAAAAAATAATCTTTTGAAACAAAAACAAAGATTGTTTGTTCTGTTTATTGTGAATACAGACTCTATATTCTTCAAACTCTTACATTCTATTCTCTACCTTTGTAAATTTAGCTCCATTTTGGAATCAATCCCCCACATCTAATGAACTGAGATAAAAAATAATCTTTTGAAACAAAAACAAAGATTGTTTGTTCTGTTTATTGTGAATACAGACTCTATATTCTTCAAACTCTTACATTCTATTCTCTACCTTTGTAAATTTCGCTTCATCAAAGATTATGTTGCTGGTATAGACATTATTTTTCGTACAAGAAAGGCGTAAATCAAACTATAAATTCGGTGAAGCGTTTGTTTCCACCTACTTCAAGGCCAACATTACGTCACCGTGACCTTAGGAGAGCAGTTCTAAAGTTTTATATTGAATTGTTCCGGATAAATATATCTATTTCTTTACAACACCATATTTAAGCCGTTGAATTTCTTCTTTATTTTAAAGGATGCTAACAGGTTTTTATGTAAAAAAAGATTTCAGACTTCTTCCGTGCTTGAGCCAACTCCTTTATTACATACACAGTCATGAAATTAACCCGAAGGCGCGGCCATTCGGACTTTGGTGAGTTTGAAAGTTGATTTGTCGTTGAAGTACAATTATTCAAAACCATGAGTATGCTTCATACCTAAGTGGTTCGGAATCCACATTGTCCTATATATCTCTGATTCTGAATAAGACTGCATGAATAAATGTCATTAATTTCTCGCACAATAAATCATTATGGCTCCAGAGTGAATTTGCCTAGATTATAGACTATTCAGCGATACATAGACATAAATGTTATACAGCAATGTTCATTTACTATATTCAAAGATGTTATAGTTGATATGTCAATAACCATAGTGAACTATGTTACATGGCACTATTATTGTACTGAACATATTGAGCGGTGTAACATGTCAAGCTTTATATCGCGTTAAAGCCTGTAGGGAAATTTACAGCCCATTGTAATTTGTTCACACTTTAATGTGTATTGTCACTGTCAACGTGTATAACATGTAACACGCAAGTAAATAAAATTACTTTACAGCTACTAAACACAGATATCTAATCAAACTATTGAAACTCTCAAATCACACTAATTTACGAAAGTATAATTCTCATTGGCTGTGAAATTATATTTAAAAACTACAGTTAATGTGATGATTGATTTTTAATAGAAATATTGATATAGTATTCTCTACGTGTTGACACATAATCTATAAAATGGTACAAGTACGATTAAAGTCAATGTAAGTTTAGTTTATATTCAAATAAAAAAAAAAAACTTTTATACGTTGTTAATTAAAATTGATTTATTTAATCGAGACCAAGCCAAATGACAATAGAACTATAAATCCTTTACCTGAAAGAATGGAACTCTCTACATGTAGTCTCAGAGAGATCATTACACTCTATCTCAGATATCATGATATTATAAGAGTTCACTGAGACTGAAAGTAATAATCTCTGAGACTACGTTAAAGAATTACATATTTTTTTAGGTTTATTACTTTATTATGTACTAATTAAACGTGTATCTCGAAGTTAACCTAATAAATTAGTTAGTAAATAAGTTGAATAAGCAATAATATAATATAGATTTCATGTAAAAAGCATACAAATTTGTTAGCTTGTACATGAGACAGTATATATTGTCCTTCTTAAATAATGAAACAGTCATCAATTGCTATAAATGCTGGCAGAATATGCTGAAAGTAAATTAGTCCATTTATTATAAAAAAAAACAGTATAGTATAGTAGATTGTTTTAAGGATCTAAATACAGTCTATGATTCATTGAACAATAGAAGTCAAGGGTTTTAGTATTACATGTTTATAGCATATTATATATCTATTTGCAAATGCAAGAATATGTTATTACAGTATTAACCAAAATAAACAGTACTGAAATGGTAATATTTTATTATGGTAAACAAAGTAAAATTACATATACATTTTACCAGTAAATACAAGACAAAGGAAGCAAAATCGGTTAAACTCGGGTATTAACTTGTTCAATATGACCCCCGTTCAGTTTGAGGAAACACTCGTACCGTTCTTGTAGGTGTTGCATCATTTTTAAGATTAGGGGTTGTTCTATTCTCCTAATACACATGGTTTTTTTTCTTTGAGTTGAACGATGGTAGATGGTGGGTCCTCGCGGAAAATGTTTTCTTTCAACATTACCCAGACGTAGGCGTCCGGTGTTGTAAGATCGGGGGAGTGGACTGGGTAAAGAAAGTTTGGTCTAAGGGAGTTGAGACGGTTGCCAAAGGTTTGTTGGAGGAAAGCAATGTTGTTGAAGACAGTGTGACTGGTTGCTCCATCTTGCTGGAACCACTGTAAATTTAACGGCAGGTTCCGTGCACGACAAAATCTCCTGAGGTCTCTCACAAAGCGATAAGAATGGCCCTATATCGATACTGATTTAGAGTACGAGTCTCTCCATTGTTGCCTTAAAAAAAGTGTGGTCCCACTATACCCCTCACAGACACAGCGCACTACATGGTTTCACGCTTACTGTGCTGTGGCCTCTCTACAACAATGTCAGGACATTCAAATCCAAGGAAACGTGTTGTCTGCTTGTTTATAAAACCATTAAGGTGCACATGACATTAATCTGTAAACCATACATCACTCAGAAACTCAGGTTCTTCACAGCATATTGCTAACATTGAAGCACAGTACTGAACTCTGGCTAGTTTGTTTCTACAGTTCAAAGGTTTTTCTACAGTTTGTATCCTGTAGGGAAAACCAACAATGTTTTTGAACATTCTTCGCATTGACGTATTGCTAATATTCAGATTAATAGAAGCTCGCATTAGGCTTATTTTCGGTGACTGTAACACTTGCTGCGACACTCTTCCGTGGTTTTCATTTGTACAGACATTAGTTGGCCGACCTGAAAAGCCCTTTCGCTGTGTCAAAACACTACCTGTTCTTCGAAATTTTTCAACAACACACTAAGAATCACAGCATTACTAAGCGGGCTTTTTTGTGGAAATGTTCCTGAAAACGTAATGCAGTGTATGACAAGCTTCGCCCACATGCACGTCCAATTCCGTATGAGCGAATATAATGCTCTACGATAAAAACTTTCACTACCGTTGTTAGCACCATGTTAGCAAAAACTAACCTCAAATAAGGAAGAAGTAATGTACACGAAGCCGTGGAAACAATCGACAATTGAATCAACTGATCGAGAAGGCAACTACAGCTGATTCAGTTTCAGTAATGTTTATTATGGCTATTACTGTATTTACTTGTGTGATTCATTCTTAGATCACCTTAAACATACACAATGATATTACTGTAATAATATGACTGAAACTGCTTTCAAGTAGTGTCGAAATGTGGTGAACTATTCTGTGCGTAATTCATACTATCAACGTAAGTTTAACGGTTAACATGATTTGCTGCGGTTAACATGACTTGCCGCAGTTGACATGACTTGCCTCACTTAATAAGACTTGCTGCTGTTAATACGACACCACAGTCAATACGACTTGTTGCAGATATTACGATTTTCTTGCAGGAGTGGATGTGAACATTTGCTGTTGCATTCTGACTTTTTTGTGCTTGAATCACCCGATTCAGTGAATCCAAGGTTGTGGGTTATCCTGATTAATTTCTTTTTGCATAGTAACTTTTCTAGCTTCGCATGGATTTTTGAGCTACAGACTGAATGGCATAGAGCCACGTTCTTTGTTGAAACTTTACGTAAATACTATTGATATACAGAAGCAACTTTTCACCGAGACTTAGTTTGCAAAAAATAACATGAATAATTTATAATTGATTTAATCTATTATACCGAAAACAAAATCTATTCTAAGGGGAGAACTATTGGAGCTAGAAACATGCTCAAATACAAGAGTTGTTGGTTTTTAAAGATGTTTAAAAAATTATGTGCTTGGTCCCTTATCTTAGGATTATGCAACATGATAATCTTGAGTTTTCCATAGTTTGATACAATAATAATGCTATTTAGGGTACCAAAATAACCTTGAGTTCACTTCAAAATTAAATATCAAAATGATCATCTTGTATATCGATGTAAGTGAAATATACTACTAGAGGTGCGGATGCTGCAAGGTTTTGAACCGCTCTTTGAATAACGCAGCGTTCCCTGGGTATCATGTATCTGCCACTGTGTAAACCTTCACTCTTTTTCATATTTAATTTATTTTTACTCCATCCTTTACGCATTCATTCTTGTGTTAGTTTATCGCACTCGAGTATTATCGATGTATCCAGTGGTAAGTTTTTTAAAAATGTACTAATTCTTCCAAAACACATTATTGTAATTGGGCTAAGAACAGCTTTCAGAGATCTTGGATTGACACGTTGACAAATGAGAAAATGAGGTATACGATTTTACGGCACTACAGGGAATCCCATGGTAAAACAATTAGTGTAATTGATATAGATCATAAAGAAGTTATATTGTATTTTGTCTAAATACAATATAACAATATGCTCGTAGTTAAAGCATTATAAACTGTGTAAATTTCGTGTACTTTTCTCTGCAAATGTAGCAGCAGTTAATAAGTAAACTGTAGACAGGTATAAAGTCCGCCCAGGAAGCACCTGAAGACGTCGACCCGAGCTCTCGACCAATGCCGAGGAAGGGTTAGCACCGCGGCGCGGGGTCACGGTAGGGCAGAGGTCGACCAATGGCAGAGCGTCGCGACGCCCGGCGCGCATGGCCCTGCCGACCTTTCACCCGAAATACAGCGTGCGCATGACCCCGCGACCCCGCGCACCAGAATACACAAGGGTTAATGAGCGGGGCGGCACCTGTGCTGTTGTGCGGTGCGCGGCACACACACACTCTCGAGTCATTCTTGGCACTCTCTGGTACACTGCGCTCATCTGTAGTATTCACTTTACTGGCCTGAGTGTTAACCAGATTACCCGAGTTCAGTGATGTACGTCAGCGCGTTTGGCTTCAAATACATTTCATTCTTCACAATCAGCTCCCATTAGTTCGTCCATATTGTTTTTCTTATAATTCAATTATTTGCACAATATGAATGTCAGATAACAGTTTTTAGTATAAATCATTGCTATGGAACTTGTTTAATGTTATCCATAGAACTTCATAAGTTGTTAAGAATAATTTTATCTCCAAGGCAACGGCGAAAGTATTTTGCATACGATTATTAAAAAAAACTCATTTAGTATACCGGAGTGAAGACCAATGGTATGGTTTCTGTCCGTTATAAAAGGCAAACATTTTCAACAATGTCCATTACGTTACTTGTGAAGTTGCAGCTATAGCGCATCTAAGTGTATTGTACGTCAGTTGACACAGTAGTGGCCATTGTAACAACAGCCAGCATCAATGTAGCGAACTTCTGTCAGTCTCTGTTTGGTACCGGTCATATACTTGGGGAAAACTGCTAGTGCAGGTTAATGATGTTGAATGAAATACTCATCAAATTCTCACTATTGCTTCTCTTGCACTTTTACTTCTTTGTATTGAATGCTGGCTAATGCTGCTCATGTCAATAGGAGAAAGCATTACACAGATTGTGTCAGAGATTCTTGGAGAAGTTAAGTCCGAGATCTGAGATGTAGACAAGCACACTCTACCACATCGTTATGTTTATTTAGAAACTGCTCTAAAGTTGCTGATAGACTACAAACAACCACAGAAGAACTCTTTCTTACAGTTAGCTGTATACAGATATCCGGAGTACAGGTATAAAACAAAACTCATTACTTTATAAAAACGTGAAATATCTTCGTCTTTTATAATTGTAGGCGCTAAACCTTGTATCTTATTTAACTGCCATTTCTTATCAAAAGCCTAAAAGAGTGTAAAGATCGTGAAATAAAATTCACCACGAGTAAAAAGGCAACAATTTCTTTAGCAGCAATCAACGAGATACTGAAGCACATTACAGCAGCTCCAAATGTTTATAAAAATGTAGTATTTAATGGCAAGGCAGCATAGCAAGTCATCAAAAGCAACTTTAGAAAAACCTTCAAAGACCGTCTAAAAACCACCAATGTTTTTGAGTTATCCTTCCCTCCATTTTAGGGAGGAAGAGGCAGTTGGAAATTTATAATAGAAGACCTCAACAATAGTCTTCAGATACCACCTGAACATCTACCTATGTGACCTCTTTCCCTCCATAAAACAATGCTATTTAACGAGGCGGTTCGCACATTTTTCTAAAGCAATTTTAGGAACAAATCTTCAGACTACCTGACATTGGGGAAAGTGGGAGAACTTAGACATGTAGTTCTCTGTATGTTTCTTATAGAGCGTGTTTGTACTCACTATACACTGTTGTAAATTAGTCAACCGTTGAAGCAACATTCTGTATTGTGTAGTGATATTTATGTTGTTACTGTGCAAAGTGTGAGATATGCCAGAGCGCAACTTGTAATGGAAGTTCCACACTAATCTAATATTCTCATTTGGAATATTAAACTGTTGTTAGTATCTTATTTACAAGCTCAAGCAGTCTTGGTAGTTTTGTGTACACGCACTTCTCTTATATAATGTTTCATTGTCTGTCATAAACGGATCATCTAAGGCACGTGAGAACCACTAATAATTACAATTAAATTTTATACATTAAATATCAATTTTTAGTAAAGTAATATTGTAGCTCTGAATAAATTAAGTGGGTGGATTTTAGAATTGGATTTTTATTTGGTCCTGTGTCAATTAATTAGGTATTTATTAATTTAAAAATAATACTTTTGACAAGCGAGGATAAATTAAAATCCTATAATTTTATTCCTCTATTTATCACTCACTTGGTGCTTCATTTTAATTTCTTTCAATTGTAATTTAAAAATTAGTATTGTGTGTAGAAAGCATCTGACAGAAAGCGTAGTAAAAATTAGCTTATTATTTAGAACGTGTTTACGCATAAGCTGCAAGATCAATTAATTTACAGACAAGCTTTGTAAATAAATTACACTGAAACAAGAAAATGAAACCAAAACAACATGGACAAGTTAACAAAGTTAAATCATCTATATTATCCTCTTAAATAAATAATTTATAGTTAATTATTCTGTCCTCGACCGTTTTTTTCTCCAACTCTTGTTCTCTGCCTCTTTTCCAATTAAAATGGTTTACATATTAATTATACTAAAATTCAGCATTTATTATACGTTAAAATAAACTATATACGGGTGTCCAGAGAGGATGCGTATATTAATATAAGGAGAATGGTAAGACCTACAATCACCATATAAATTGCAGACCCACAAGATAAGCTATCGGCTATCTGGTAAAACTGGTTTTAACTGTCCATTTTGTAAAGAAATAAAAGTAGCATTTAGAAAAATGATAACATGAACATAACTTTTTCAACAACGAAGAAGATGTATAATCCACTTGGAAATCCTAAAGATAAAATTGTAGATGAAAATAAAAGTAGAATTAAGAAACTAACTGCGAAGGTTGTAATAAGATTTATACTGGCAAAACAAAAAGAATGAAAAAAATTTTTAAGAACATGAAATATATATTAAATACGAGCAAACTCACATAGCAGCCAACCATGCATTAGAAACAAATAACACATTTAAAGATTTCATATTATTAAAATCAGTCTATAAACAAGAAGAACTCGATACTTATGAAACATTATACATATAAACATGAAGATAAAATACTAAACAATGAATTAGGACCGATTAAAAAAACCAACTTTCCTTTAAAATATAACTAAACTGTTATACATAAAATATAGATATTTATTATACTTTTATCTATAAAATATTGTAAAATCATGCTTATTCAGCTGATAACTTTTTAAATTGTAAAAATATTTATACTGTTTAAAATTGATTGATTCACATCTTATATAACGAAAGGCTTTGTTCAAAATTAAAAGCTATTGGAGAGTTTTATGGTTCTTTTAAAGAATTAGTTTTAACTGTTTAAACTTACAGAATGTTCCTGAAATAGAGAGCCATGCGTTAGAATTTCGCTGTGTGCTCTGAGACACCTTTGGAATAATGTATATGTGTATAAGTTTTTAATGTTTCTGGATCTTTAGTTTCTTACTGTACAGCATAAAAATGTAGGAATACATTTTAATACCACGTTTATAGGGACTGAAAAAGTACTATGAACATGTAAAATAGTGTTTTGTTCATTTGATTACACTTAAAGACTTTCAATTCTAGCGCACATTTCAACCAGAGTAGAATTAGTAACAGTTCTTACATTTCCTTGCTTTCACAGACTATTGTACAAACCTCCCCACGAATATATACACTGCATCCCCCATGTTTACTTAGCCACTAAATGTACAACAATAATTTGAATATCCTACTTTACATTATGTAATTTTATGAAAACCTCAAATCAACTTCTTAAGATATTATTATTCAGTAAAAACGAGCTAATTATGATAATCGAGTCTCAGAAATGATTTTTTTGACCATGAACCCTTTCTAATAAAATATATTTATACTATACTATGTGATTTATTACTGTACTAAAGTGTTCATTGTAAAATTTTAAAATTATATACTGTTTTTAAAATAAAAAATCCAATCAGATCCATTAACTTATTTCGGTAATAGCAAACTGTTCCATGAAATGTCATATAATACATTAAAAACTATACGTTATACTAAGTCCATCTTTGTCAGAATATGGACATCATTCATCTAAAAAGTCTTAATTTTTTGTAGAACATTTTTTGAGCCGGATAGAGTGTTAAGGTGCAAAGGCAGCGCGTTATAGAGCCGCAGAGTTGAATAGTACATGCCCCTTTCAACAAGTATCAATCTATAGTTGAGATAGACCATGTTTCACTTGTGGCGGGTAATATACTGATTGTTAAATGTATTTCTATTGAAAAATATGGGAGTTATTTTTACATAAAGTTAAAACTTAAAGAAAGGGGAGATTCACTTGCTGAAAAAGAGGCTTACAGCGATCACGATGACTAGACACTGACTTAATGCAAGCAATCTTGTATTTGACCCCAAAATGCAATAGAATATTTTACCCTGCTATACACATTACGATAGTAAATTTGAAGGATAGTTATTTTACCAATTACTACTCAGGCATTATTATTCAATAAGCGAAAATAAATTATCAACTTTTTGTATAGGATATAAAAGGGTATCTTTAGATCAGTTGAGTTTATCTTTCAAAATAGCACAAAAAATGGACAGACCCTGATCGGATGATAACATTTGAAATGAAAGTCGCTAAATCAAGGAAAATCATTATTTTAGTTTTATCTTGATTGACATTACATGCCTCATGACTTAAACCATCCATTCAAGCCTAAATATGACTAATTCATGATTATTATTTATAGGCTGTGAATATTATGACAAGAAGACAAAGCCGTTGCATCATCTGCATAGTAAACAATGCCTGACTTCATATCGATATGTATATAAATAAAAAAGAAAAGGATCAAATATGAAGCCTTGGGGTACTCCTGAGATGATCCTCATCCGACCCCTTTGAAATTGTACCTTATTTCTTCCTCTCAGAGAGGTGCAGGGAAAGAAGTGAGAGAGCTGCACCATTCAAGCCATATATTTCCAGTTCGCCCAAAAGAACGGAATGATTGACACAATAGAGTCTTGAACAAATCACAGCGTACCGCACTGACACACTGCGATGTATCCACAGCTCCCAAAATGGCTTTATTGCATTATTGACAACACTCAAATAATTTTTGATAAGGTCAAATCTTTGTATTTATTTTGAAAAATATTTCCATTATAACTTATATATGTATCACTGAAAAGAGCATACGATTATGCAAAATGACTCCCTCCTAGCACCATTTAAGTGAGCTTCTAGAGAAATTTCAGAAACGTCTGTTCATGACATTTTTGGGAGTCTTTTGAAACTTTACATGACCAACTACTACAACGACTTACACAAACACCAAAGCACATTAAGAAATACTAAACCCCAATACTATTTAAATTTTGGAACAATAATTTACCAATCATGAGTTCCATTTCGCTCAATCTTAAGTTGAATCTATAATCAGCTATATAATTTCATATGAAAATATTGCTATAATACGAATGTCCTTGCTAAAATGATGCAAATGTATAAACATTTTACACATGTATAAATCGTTATCTTTACTTTAATTCTAATCGAAATAACTGTAATTTTTAACTGGTAAGACATAAAGGGTTTCCAAAGGGTTTGAAGTGTTTGGAACATTGAAAATACGTGCAACAGTATGTGCAAACACAGATAAGTGGAAGATGGGCCAAGACTCAAACCGCTGCTTCTCAAGCTTGTTACTCTTGGAGACTTGTTGAGATGCGCGAAGAAGTTTCAAGAACAACAAAGCTCTGCGGATTTATGGAGAGGGCGATAAAAGGTTGGACTGATAAGAAGATTTATGGGGGAGGAAATAACAAAGTGCGCAGTAAAGTCGAGAACAAAGGGTTGTATAATGACAGGGTGAGACGTAAGTAAGTAGGGCTGAGAGTTACTGCGCTCCTACAGCTACTTGTCGCAGCTCTGAGTTAGGGTTACTCAGCACCCCCTCCCCCTCCCACCTTACTTAAGTATACAAGAGTAATAAAACACAAATGGTTTACTTAACTATTACAATATTCCGTGGCTCATAATCTGTTTATTCCAGGGTGAAAATAAAAGTTCATGTTAATTACTTCGAAACCGTGCTCATTTAAGAAATTTGAATATTTAAATCAACACATGTATTATAATAATCTTTGTTGGGGATTTAAATTACATAAGAATTGTGAATTGTTAGATGTTTGTTAACCTGAAGATGAACATTCACTCACAATCAAACTTGCAATGTCACACATTCACTGAAATACATTTGCATTGACCTCAGATCCAGGCTTTCCTCATACCATACATCTCAGCGGCTCACCACAAAGTCGTGAGTTTAGACACCAACAGGCAATAAGATGACTTTTTAATTGATTTAGGTTGTTGAAGTTTTTTATACGTTTAGAGAACTTTGTAGATTATTGTGACACTGAGCCGGTTCAATACCTATATCTCCCCGGCTCATGTGTGTTTTATATAGTGTATGTGTGTGTGGTTTATTGGCTGCAGAGCCCACTGACCTTTTGAAGGCGTTTAGCCTTTCCGGTAGAGTGGTAGAGACTCCGAGCCGTGGTGTACAAGTTAGGAGTAGCTCCAGTTTAATATATTTTGTTTATTTAAGTGTTTGTTAGTTTTGCTGAGCTATACTCCTTCTGACATGTGCGGCTAAGTTTACGGCCCCTCACTGATGAGGTCCAGGAGATGAGTTGATTTTCTGCTGTGATCTCTCCATCATGCGTGGTCGCAGAGAACCTTCGCTTTTGCGCTCTGCTGAAGGACGGCCACCATGATGGACATTGCTACTAGTCAACATCTGTGATACCCTGCTCATATTCTTTATTTATTTGTTATTGTTATTGTTGCCATTTATATAGTTTATATTTTGTTATTTAATTTTAAGTTAGTTTTAGATATTATTTAGTTATTTCTTGGATTTCATTAGGAGCCCGCCCTTAGCCGAAGGATACCGGGTGGAATTGGCATTTCTTGTTTCAAATTATGGCGTTTCTAATTTTTGTATGCAGGTGCACCTGATAAGGATTGTTTGAGGTAATATACTACTGCAGGCACTTTTTATTTTTTTTTTATTTTTTTTTTTATTTATAGTATATATACTTATATATTTATATTGACTAGATAGGCCTATGTTGTGTCTTAGTAAATGAACCTGAGTATGCTGACCACGGTGTTCTTTTTTTTTTTTACCTAGTTTAGTTTTGATCCGGCATCCCGTTCGCCACCATGGGCGCGCGCTTCCCTGATGGTTTGCTGTGGGTGTGCGAGCGGCGATGTACGGTTTCAACACCAATCAGCAATCGCTCCCAGAATCATAAACTACCTTAATAGAAAGTTTACATATGAAGACCACAGGGAAATAACTTTCCCAATTTTTAACTTTCAAAATTAAAACAAATATTTAAAATATTGACATTTTGAATTGTTAAACTATTTAATAGCTTTATTTAGTTGTATGTGCTTATTTCGCCTGTAATTGTTACTTTTATTGATATGTCCCAATTATTTCACTTTTCCAAAATCATGTCCTGGATATGAAGTTTGTTCCCTTTAATTTATATTTCCACTTTAGTACAGGTTTGTAAATTAGAAAGCTGTAGTATGTTTAAGTATTTTTAATTGAAATAAAGAGTATATAAATCATAACATTGAAATTTTTGTGCCAGAATATGAAACTGTATTGTACAATTGGTCCATCTTTAAGTTTTTTTATATAGGTTGTAAAAGTAGCCCTTAGCTTCTGGCTCACAAAATTGCTTCAGTGCTTGTATGACGTTGAAACTCTCTTTTGATATGGGTTAAAGACCTAAAAACACATTTATAAATAACGCAGTTGCCTGAAAATAAACACTTGTGTGTGATTGTGGTGTCGTTATCCTAATTATTAGTCTAGGTTGAGTGTGAATTAAAAAATCATAAACTGTACAACAACCAAGAAATTCCTCATATTTAACAATGGGTCATAGTTATTGTTAAGTAATTCTCTTAAAACATTATTATCTCTTATCTTCATACGATATTTCTGGAAGAAGATACTCTCCATTCTTAAGGTCGTTCAGGAGTCGGGCCATTCGTCTCCTATTCCCCTCCAGGAAACTGAAGTTTCTTTTTCCTTTTCTTTTGAAATTTCAATGGAACTTTTTCCAGAGCCCCATAGACAGTATTACGTATTTTAATCAGAACTGTGTTTCATCAATTGATAGTTCTCTCATTGGCTTAGTTGCAAATGATACATACTTTTCGAAGATTAAATCCAAATGATTCGTCAAACCTTTGATTATGTCCGGTGTTTACACAGAATTTATCACTTCAAATGAATATGGTTTTACTCTTGCACATGTCATCTCCAGTCTGATGGATATTCACACCTCACTATTTTGTTTATTATAGCAGCATTTTTGTCACATTCTAGATAAGAATGTCCCCGTTTAGGGTAATTATAGAAGTCAGTCTCTTTACAGTGTGAACTAGATAGTGACACAGCTTTATTAGAACATTAGTTTATTTTGCCCGCAATATGAGTCGCAAAATATTTCCAATTGTCTGAAAGGCGAAGAAAGTTTAGGACAAAATGAGAAAGGAATGAACAAACTTCATCCGCTCCTTCATACACGTAAAAGTAGCTGGCGCTATTCGACATAAACGTGTATATTAAACATTTGGACAGAAAGTTGTCTCTTGTAATATGCATAATTTCCTTCAATATTAGGGCAAGAAAATTGTTGGGCAAAGTTCATACAAATAGCTTCTTTCGTCTCACATTGGATTGCGGTATACTTAGCCTTTTTCTTCCAACCATAAAAAGTCTCTTGCTTTTTTTAACATCTAGGGCACGCTTTTCTTTCATAAGTTTTTTTTCTTTCGCCTTGATCAGTTTGATTTGATCCCAGTTTTAAATTCGTTTTATAGCTTTCGTAAGGCACTGTATGCTCTGGATACTTTTGTTTGTATAGATCAACAGGTTTTTCATGTTTAGGCACTCATCCAAACAAACCCTGTCTGATTGTTTACTACTGTAGTGGCTGTTCCTACTTGGTAATGAACTAAATGTGCTCTTTAACTGCCGCAATAGTTTCATCTGTCAATATCTTGGGTCTCTTTTGGTGAATCCCTCAAAATCTCTAGGCGCTTTCACATATTTTTTTAATTTTTGAAACAAGAACCTCTACCTTTCCCTAGTAATACTATGTAAGGAAATAAAGGCCTGTTTACAGACTTGAATTTCCTTCACAACGACTTCTTGCTTAATTCTAACACAATAATTAACTGAACTGAACAGTCACGAGAGGTAGCTTCATTTTCATTTTCCTCGGCCTCCGTTACTAATGAAATTAGTACAAGTTTACTTATTGTACTAATTAATAATGTCATAGTTCGTCCGGGGCATCCTCCTGGAAAAGAAAACCCGATCTGGACCGCGAAGTGGCCCTTGACCGAGCGGCTGGATAAGGAGCGAGCCCCACGGGCTTAAGCCAAATTTAGGCCTAGCCTGAAGTAATGTGATAAACAATTCCAGGTTAGAATCCTAAAGAGTAGATGAAGTTTTTTTAGTGGGAAACCCCGTTTTTAGGGGAGTCCCACACTACAGGCTGGCCACCTGCGTGCGTAATTGCATTTTTCCTGCCTCTCCCTCAAAAACAAAAATTTAATTCATTATTACTTTTCATATTGTTCATGTTGCTGATAATTCTTTTTTGCTACTTTCTGGTAGTGATTCAAAACAAGTTTTAGTAAAAGAGCAAGGCTCACCTGTGTCGTGAGTTTGTTAAGCTTCTTCTGTACATCTTCCAATCTTATATAACTCTTCCTTTTCTTACTACTTTTACGTCCTTCACTGAATCATCGGAATCGTCACGATCACTAACCATTGCATTTAAGTATCCAACAATACATCACAATAACAGAGTGTGTGAAACAAAACTTATAAGATAATCTATAAAGAGAACGTGTGTAAAACAGAGACTACAACATAGCCTATAAACAAGAAAACAGCAGGCTGGCCATCATTAGAATAGAATAAATTCTCTGGACTTGCCAAGTTCCCCTGTATCACATGGACTTACCAAATTTTTCCCTTGTACACTAAAATGTCAAACGCTTGCTGCTCCAGACTAATCAAGTTATTCTCCAGTATGATTTTACCACAAAATCGTATGCCAAAAAATCGAAGAAAAATAAAAAAGAACTTACAACGTTTTTTCATGTGGTCTTCATATGTACATAATTACTTCATAGTTAAAATTTTTGTAATATTTCTTAAAGTTTAAATATTAAGTTTCGAAAATGAATGGTTAAACATCACTTATCTTAGGGCACAATAAAATTAGTTTAGAATTCTAATTTTACATCTCATACGGTTTCAAGAAAATGTCGCACAAGGGTTTAAGGTGCATACAATACAATACCATACAAGAGTTCATTCACATATGCAAAAAAATTTCTAAATAATTTAATCGAAGCCTTCTCACGAATTAACTTATATGATTATAATTATTAACAAATTTAGTCAGGATTCAAGAATATTTCAAGATCTTCCTGTTTTTCAACTATCTCGAAAACGAAATTTTAATAATTATTTTATTAATATCCAATGGATTAATTATTATTTATCATATATTTATATTTAAACGTAAACATTTGCTATGAAATTTATTGTTTTCACGTCAATTTTTTGTTTTTTTAAGAGATCGATTCACCCTCAACAAAGTTTACAGGCGGTTTTAAGCGACGTTTCCGAGCGAGTGGCTCCCAGTCAAGCAAAGGTCCCCTGTGCCCCTCCCCCAATTATCGAGATGGCGGTACATTAGACGCTTCTTTCATCTTGCTAATTGCCGCGTCGCGACGCTGCACCTGGGCGAGCGGGCTGGACCGGGTAACTGGGGACAAAGTGCGGGGTTAGTCTGAGTGATTGGCGGGAGGGGCTCCTCTACTCTCAGTTAACCCTGTAGCGGAACACGCACACTTAATCTGGTCCATATATCAATGTATATCCACAACAGGATACATGACTATGAGCGAGGTTAGGCAGAGTGATTGGCGGGAGGGGCCCCTCTAGTCTCAGTTAACCCTGCAGCGGAACACACTCACTTCATCTGGTCCGTATATCCATGTACATCCACAACAGGATACATGGCTATGTGCGAGGTTAGGCTGAGTGATTGGCGGGAGGGGCCCCTCTAGTCTCAGTTAACCCTGTAGCGTGACACACTCACTTCATCTGGTCCGTATATCCATGTATATCCACAACAGGATACACGGCTATGTGCGAGGTTAGGCTGAGTGATTGGCGGGAGGGGCCCCTCTAGTCTCAGTTAACCGTGTAGCGTGACACACTCACTTCATCTGGTCCATATATCCATGTATATCCACAACAGGATACACGGCTATGTGCGAGGTTAGGCTGAGTGATTGGCGGGAGGGGCTCCTCTAGTCTCAGTTAACCGTGTAGCGTGACACACTCACTTCATCTGGTCCATATATCCATGTATATCCACAACAGGATACACGGCTATGTGCGAGGTTAGGCTGAGTGATTGGCGGGAGGGGCCCCTCTAGTCTCAGTTAACCGTGTAGCGTGAACACACTCATCTGGTCCATATATCCATGTATATCCACAACAGGATACACGGCTATGTGCGAGGTTAGGCTGAGTGATTGGCGGGAGGGGCCCCTCTAGTCTCAGTTAACCCTGCAGCGTGACACACTCACTTCATCTGGTCCATATATCCATGTATATCCACAACAGGATACACGGCTATGTGCGAGGTTAGGCTGAGTGATTGGCGGGAGGGGCCCCTCTAGTCTCAGTTAACCGTGTAGCGTGACACACTCACTTCATCTGGTCCATATATCCATGTATATCCACAACAGGATACACGGCTATGTGCGAGGTTAGGCTGAGTGATTGGCGGGAGGGGCCCCTCTAGTCTCAGTTAACCGTGTAGCGTGACACACTCACTTCATCTGGTCCATATATCCATGTATATCCACAACAGGATACACGGCTATGTGCGAGGTTAGGCTGAGTGATTGGCGGGAGGGGCCCCTCTAGTCTCAGTTAACCGTGTAGCGTGACACACTCACTTCATCTGGTCCATATATCCATGTATATCCACAACAGGATACACGGCTATGTGCGAGGTTAGGCTGAGTGATTGGCGGGAGGGGCTCCTCTAGTCTCAGTTAACCGTGTAGCGTGACACACTCACTTCATCTGGTCCATATATCCATGTATATCCACAACAGGATACACGGCTATGTGCGAGGTTAGGCTGAGTGATTGGCGGGAGGGGCTCCTCTAGTCTCAGTTAACCGTGTAGCGTGACACACTCACTTCATCTGGTCCATATATCCATGTATATCCACAACAGGATACACGGCTATGTGCGAGGTTAGGCTGAGTGATTGGCGGGAGGGGCCCCTCTAGTCTCAGTTAACCGTGTAGCGTGACACACTCACTTCATCTGGTCCGTATATCCATGTATATCCACAACAGGATACACGGCTATGTGCGAGGTTAGGCTGAGTGATTGGCGGGAGGGGCCCCTCTAGTCTCAGTTAACCGTGTAGCGTGACACACTCACTTCATCTGGTCCATATATCCATGTATATCCACAACAGGATACGTGGCTATGTGCGAGGTTAGGCTGAGTGATTGGCGGGAGGGGCCCCTCTAGTCTCAGTTAACCGTGTAGCGTGACACACTCACTTCATCTGGTCCGTATATCCATGTATATCCACAACAGGATACATGGCTATGTGCGAGGTTAGGCTGAGTGATTGGCGGAAGGGGCTCCTCTAGTCTCAGTTAACCCTGCAGTGGGACACACATTTAAACATTATAAAACTTGACAATTATTGACTTTCGCATGAAATTTACTTTTTTTACTATTTGTTAAAATATATACTTCGTTTAAACGAGCTTTTCACGACAACGAACAATTTATAATGTAATGAGAAATCGACAATTTGATTTGTTCCTGTATATGGCTTACCATGAAAGGTGAGATTTTTTAATACCGGGCTAATACCTGTTCTTTAATGAGAATGGTTCTTTGCGAAACATACCTCAGTTTATTCTAAATATAGAATATAGATAGATATAAATTCAGAGTGGTTGTAGAAGTATTCTTGGGCCGGTATTAACCCTGTCCGTACATGCGCGTGCGGGCATTTCCCATTTTCTATTTCATCGGAAAGGTCAAGCCCATAAACTACGCTGAAGAGACAAGCTCACAAGTGAATTGAATTTTAGCGCCATTTCAGGTAATAAAAGTGGAGATATCGAAGTGCCAAAAACAGGTTGAACGGCTCGCGCTCCTTGGGTGGCCGTACTCTATACTGTGGCTGTGAGTCACGCCGGGTGAGTGGCAAGTTGATACCGACCTCAGCTTCATTCCTGACTTTCAGGAGTATCACTCTAGTCTCCATGGTTAGGTGTTTCTATAGACGCTGAAACCTAACCAAAAAAACCAACGTTGTTGGATTTAATATACAATATTTAGAAGATTAAACCCACTGTAGTCGTAGTGCATTGTGAAAAGCCAATAACATAGAGAGTGACACTAATTACTGTTGAGGATCGTAAATACCACGTAAAATGAACACCTGGTGACTCTGATTATTGGCCTGAGCGTTACAAATGTGAGTCTATCTGACTGTCCCACCACACGATGATGGTGCATGTCTTAATGAATCTTTTTACATCGGTCTTACAGGTAACCATGATGGCAACGAACAAATAGGAGAATGATTGAATTTGCAAACGAACTGAGTGCAATCACATGGACATAGGAACACATGTAGTATAATGAGATGTGCGTAGACTTGAGAGTTTACATGCAACCTTGGTGACCTTGGTAAGTGAAGTAACTTGTATCGTTCAGATTACAAATGTACATCGATTTCGACATATGATACAAAGATACGCTGTGGTATATATTTTTATTGAAGTGATAAATCTATTGAATAGTAAAATGCTATTTTGGTCGACCATGCACATACTATATCATTGAAAGTGTTTCATATGTAATAAAGTAGAATACATACTGTAACAAAATGGAAAATAACAATTTAAATACACCAATTATAATAGCAATTTTAATTACTTTAAAATTTTGAATTTCCTTAAAAATGTAAACGTTTTTCGAATTGAAAAGGAGTTTTACTATTACATTACTCTTTAAATCGTGAATATTTTAATAAGAAAAACGATTGTGTCAAACATCTTTCAATGTAATAATTTCCATTTTAATGAGAAAACAGTGGTGTCTTTCATCGGTTTTTTCATTTGTACCAGATTTCCTATCGTTGCAACTTTAATTAAACTTTCATTTGTTGACCTATTGCCTCTTGAACTATCTTTGACGTACGGTACGGGAAACTCTTTACGTGTATACATATAGAAGATGGCATTACTTGAATGATATTTGTACACTCGATAAATATATCTTTATTGCGTTTCATTATAATATTCTCTTGCAAATTAATTTTAAGCTATGACGGTTTAACAGACACATAAATAAATGAAAGTTTAAATGTGTAGGCAGAGGAAGTGTTGGGATTTTCAGGACATGCTATCAAGTCCTAAAATGTTGAAACGTTTAGTTCTAAACATTGTATATACATAATGTGCTAAAACCATTGCTTCATGTGTAACTTGACACATGAAACCTGATATCCAATTTCAGCTCTCTTCATTTTAGAAAGGTTTAACAAAGAACAGCAATTCATAATGAATCAAAAACACTGGTTTCAAGAATAAGTTCACGAATAATCTTCCACTTCATTCTCTTGTCAAAAACTACAACGTTGAATAGCATTCTATTATTCAGTAAATCCTAAAACAAATCCCATTATTTTAACATAAGAAATAGTCAACGTGTTCAACTATTTTTGAACTAAATATAAACAATACGTGGAATATTACATATATAAAAAGCTCGATGGTATAATATTTAAGGCTTGGAGAAAGGTAAAGCGGGTAGCGTGTAACACAATATACAGCGACTCCCTCAGAGACCACCGCAGTCCGGACAAAGGCTAACATTGTGGGTGGGGTTGGCGGTGAAGGGAGGGTTGACGGAGAGGGGGTGGTCGTGAAACCCAATATGTAAAGATGCCCGATAAATCTGACCACAAAGCCCTTGGCTCAAAGCAGGCTGCGATATTAAAAATTCCAATTTCCGAGGTTGTATGGACCTGGTCACTCATTGATTGCGGGGAGACACACCACCTTGCAGTGCTTTCAGGCGGGTCGTCATCGCTTCACAGTGCTTTCAGGCGGGAAGTCATCGTCTCGTAGTGTTCTCTGGCGGGGAGACACCACCTAGCAGTGCTTTCAGACGGGTCATCATCGCTTCGCAGTGCTTTCAGGCGGGAAGTCATCGTCTCATAGTGCTCTCTGGCGGGGAGACACCACCTAGCAGTGCTTTCAGGCCGGAAGTCATCGTCTCGTAGTACTCTCTGGCGGGGAGACATCGCCTCGCAATGCGTTTTCAGGCAGTAAGACACCGCCTCTCAATGCTCTCAGGCGGGGCGACATCGCCTCGCAATGCTTTCAGCCGGCGCGATATCGCCTCGCAATGCTATCAGGCGGAGCGACATCGCCTCTCAATGCTTTCAGGCAAGGAGACATCGCCTCGAATTGGTCTCTGGCGGATGACTCTCGCATGTAACCGCTGTAAAAATAGCCAAATAGGCACGGATAATTAGATAGCTTATACCCCAATTCATATGCACTTATTTATTAAAACGAATTTAAGTGCACAGGCCTTTTTGAGCTCAAAGTTTCGTTTGTACGGTGAAACAAAAGTAGCTGCACAAAAGTTTAGACCACACAATATTTTCACAAAGCTTTCAGAACCACGATCATTCTTTCAGAAATTCGTGACATACATGACGTGAAAAATGAGTGTGAAGTTCTATGTAGTCTCCAAATGAAAGTTTCTTTTCGTTTTCGTTTTTAAATTCTGATAAAGAACTTAATCTTTAATAATCTACGAAAAACTCCATTATAATCGAAATGAAGAGAAAGTAACGTTAGTTTAAATGTGACATAATTGTAAATGTAACTGAATTGTTTAGTAAACTGCTGAAGTCAATTAATTATAGTGTGTTGATTGTTTTGACCCGAAGATGGTAGTTTTAACCTTCATAAAAAGATCACAGCTTGGAGGAATTTTTATTTGATTTAAAATGATTAACTCATTTGTCTGCATGGTCAAGTTATATTAAAAGTAAGATACTGTTCTTTGAATATATTTGTATAGGAGATGATAATAAGTTGAGATTACTTATAACGTATGTATCAAAACGAAGATTTGAAACGACGGGGTGACGTAATGATTCCTATTAAAACACTTAAACGGTAATGAGTCCAACAGCACGATCATTTAACAACTCAATAAGATGATCACTTCAATGGTCGGATTAAGTAATATGAAACGGTGTTGTAATACAAGCACATTTTTAGATCATGACATCTGATTGGTTTGATTAACAGGTGCAAAGTAATTTTACTTGATAATATAATATTATCAATTCAAAGGCATGTATCGACTATCGGTATGTAATAGCTCAGAATGATATTAAGCAATTATAAAATGTATATTACACAGCCTACATAGTTTTACGGTATGGCAAAATACCACCATAACTGGCAATTTAACGTTTAATCTTAAACATAGAAACTCTTGACAGAAGTGGAACGTTCAACAGCACATTATTGTCGTCAACAATAAATCAGTAGTATTATCGAGGGTCGCATTATAATAAGAATGAGTCTTGTTAATTAATACAACGCCCACTAAGCCTATAGGAGATTCTGAGGGCCTCTCTTTGGCAATCGATGAAAAAGAGTCGAGTCAAGTATCGCATAACATTACGGGTGTCGACTTTTATCGCCCATAAATGGAAATGTCAGCGCCTACAAATGCCTGATCACGCATTCCCTAGATTCGTGAACTTTGAGTTTTATCCACACCCCCCCCCCCCCCCACCAACCCACTATATATGAGAGAGTTGAGATAGCGAGCAGTGATATTGAAATGTCATATGCAGCTTTGTAATGTTTTATACGACCAAGAGTTATGGTGAAGCTCCGTGAGTAACACAACCGTGGATAACATAACATACAAATTTCTTTTGTCCTTAAATAGACCTAACTTTTGTGAAATATATTAATTTATTGGAAAGGCAATTAAAACGTCCAATTTTTCGCTTTATTTCCAGCTAAACTTTGAACTAAGAAGCGAAGCTACAATAATTTAAAATAGCTTTATCGTCCCTATATTTAAATCTGTCGAGAGAGGGAATATAAGAAATTACAGATTTACAGTTATACAACCTGTCCTGGCGAATATGGTGTTCGAAACTGTCGTTCTGAAAAATATTTATTTCCAACTTGACAGTCGCATGTGCATGTGACAGCACAGTTTCCTTAAGAACCGCTCTAACTTATTTGTATAAGAAAATGGCATTATTTAACGATTCTTCCCAGTTGGATTGTATGTATTTAGATTTTAATTAAACTTGTAATAAGATTAACCACAGTTTGGAGACCTCTGCTGTAGTGATCGAAGAGCTACTTAAGTGATGATTGCGTAATTGTAACTTGTGGTGGCCACACATCTAGACATTCCCTGTTCCATCAGGTGTACCACAGGGATCACATTTAGACCCGCAGCTTTTTAACACATTTACAAGTGACATATCCAGAGTGAAGTTGAAGTAAGCACTGTCGTGAACTGTTGTGATCACCTATGTGACCTGCATTATTTTGCAATTTGCAGCTTTGCAATTAGTGTTTGTTGTGTGAAGTGTATGATTGTACAGTGTTAACGGAGCTGACACACACGTCTGCCGCTGTTTGGTATTATTTACTTACTTTAATCTAGACTGTAGTTGTGTGTTAAGTTGGTTATCCACCAGATGAAGAGATCAAGAGGTTGTGGTTATTAAAACGTAGTGAGATGATTTTTCGTATCACTAGATAATGTCAAAAAAAAAAAAAAAAAAAAAACGGATATGTTCACAATCATTCCGTAGTTAAAATCAAAATTTAAATTGTAACAGTTTATGTGAAGACCACCAGCTTCCTAAAGGTATAATGAGTCAAATAATAAGAATTAACAAAACCAATGATCTGGCAGCCGTGGCCCCCAGAGATTTCTATCGTTGTTGTTAATAATACGAATTACAAAAATTGATATACAAATGAGAAGTATTTGTATATCACTATTTTTTACAGTATAGTTGCATTTAAAAATAATTTCATTAGAAATGTCAGAATAAGTTTTTAAGAATTAAATAAATCAAGGCATTTAGGCCCACGATTTATGAAATAAGTTTTATGAAAAAATCAATTTAACATTATAACTTGATTACGTTTAATCATAACCGATCTTAAAAAGTTCATAAGAGAATAAAATCAAATTCCAAATAGCTGCTAAAGCACAATGAATGAGGATTATGTGGCGCGTACAGGCGGCGCTACAAACAAAAGGCATTCACTACGAGATCGTGATAGTTGAGATATTTCCTTCCCTGACTCATTCAGCCCTCAACAGAAGGAGATTAAATAAGTTTTAAGTGCAGTGAACGTTTCCCTTAGCAATAAAGCTCGGATGGTTGAAGAATTAAAGCGGTTTCACCGAGAAGCCCGGACCATTGTGTGGTTATGTTTGATGTCGTTCTGTAGGCCGCCATTTTTAATATACCGCTCACCGCATTAAGCCGTAGATTCCGCCTCAATATATTGTGCTTGTTTGTGGACCGAGGTAGAGCAATAATGCAATAGCAGTCTGGAGACAACAGACAGTGCGCGCCCGCTTTGTTGTTATAGTCGAGGCGGGCTAAATATCCGCGCTCGCTTTGTTACATTTCAGTAATCGTGTGATAATGGGTTCCTCTTGAAATCTCTTAATTTTCCCTCATCGGATCCTATCTAGTATTTGTACCGTTCAGGTGGTAGCACTGGATCGGAGGCAGATTTTTAGTTAACAAATTATCCATTAACCATTCATATCTATATTTAATTTCAATCCCAAATCCCTAGTATCTATTATTTTTATGAAATTTTCTTTATTGGTTAAGTTGATGAAGAACTCTGCAATAATGTCTGAAGAGTCTTGTAAGATGTGTGTCCAAATACTCTGAAACAATGCACATGTTCACCTAAACAATACAATGCAAGAAGACATTTTTACGAGTTTTTTTATGTACTTAATCTATACTTAGTACTTAATCTGTACTTAATAATCTATTTTGTGATAGACAGTTATATAAAGGATCAAAGATAAGGTTGGAATTAAAAATAAGATTTGAATTGTTGGCATCGAATATGCTTTACTACCCACTGCCGAAAATATCGTGTAACAAGGTGGGATGTGTGTGGCGCTTTCTTCTACACTCAAAGTTAACCTTTGACCTCCAGCTGAAAGCAATACTTCACACATTTACTTATGACTAAAGTTATAATGTTGTACTCTGAATTTGAAACGTTAGTAAGTGTTAGAAAAAACATTCTCCACATATTTTATGCTGTGTTGAGTCTTTATTCTGATAATCATGCCATTATTATACTTAACACCAAATGGAAAACTGGTTTAATACAAAATTATAACAAAAAATATTTTTAGAAACATAAATGACAGTTCAATAACAAATAAAATTTAAACACTAATATACAACAAGTATTAGAAGAATTATAACAATAGGGCTATTTGAAAAATTTAGTATCCTTGTTACAAAAATTAATAGCCGCATAATCAATTGATTCAGCAGACTGGAAATCATAAAGGGATATTTCAGATGAGTACATGCAGGACTGGACAAGACGAGATGTAACCAAACAAAGCATCCTTACTCGGGTAATGGAGTTCCTGCAGCCGCTGTCGTCCAGAATCTATCAGTAGGTCTGCATTATCGCTAACATCGTATGTTATTTAGAGGTCTTCTCCTATTAATTGCAGGGGGCACTCAAATGTTTGGTATCTCGTAGTTGTGTGGCTGAATAAGGTCTTGAAAATGATTTACGATTTTTAACCACAATGAGAAGAAATGTGTTTATTAATTAACAACTTTAAAAGACGTTACATTATAGTTGTGTGGCTGAATAAGGTCTTGAAAATGATTTACGATTTTTAACGACAATGAGAAGAAATGTGTTTATTAATTAACAACTTTAAAAGACGTTACATGTTTGGTATAGTTGTGTGGCTGAATAAGGTCTTGAAAATGATTTACGATTTTTAACGACAATGAGAAGAAATGTGTTTATTAATTAACAACTTTAAAAGACGTTACATGTTTGGTATAGTTGTGTGGCTGAATAATGTCTTGAAAAATGATTTACGATTTTTAACGACAATGAGAAGAAATGTGTTTATTAATTAACAACTTTAAAAGACGTTACATGTTTGGTATAGTTGTGTGGCTGAATAAGGTCTTGAAAATGATTTACGATTTTTAACCACAATGAGAAGAAATGTGTTTATTAATTAACAACTTTAAAAGACGTTACATGTTTGGTATAGTTGTGTGGCTGAATAAGGTCTTAAAATGATTTACGATTTTTAACGACAATGAGAAGAAATGTGTTTATTAATTAACAACTTTAAAAGACGTTACATGTTTGGTATAGTTGTGTGGCTGAATAATGTCTTGAAAATGATTTACGATTTTTAACCACAATGAGAAGAAATGTGTTTATTAATTAACAACTTTAAAAGACGTTACATGTTTGGTATAGTTGTGTGGCTGAATAAGGTCTTGAAAATGATTTACGATTTTTAACGACAATGAGAAGAAATGTGTTTATTAATTAACAACTTTAAAAGACGTTACATGTTTGGTATAGTTGTGTGGCTGAATAATGTCTTGAAAATGATTTACGATTTTTAACCACAATGAGAAGAAATGTGTTTATTAATTAACAACTTTAAAAGACGTTACATGTTTGGTATAGTTGTGTGGCTGAATAATGTCTTGAAAATGATTTACGATTTTTAACCACAATGAGAAGAAATTTGTTAATTAATTAACAACTTTAAAAGACGTTACATGTTTGGTATAGTTGTGTGGCTGAATAATGTCTTGAAAATGATTTACGATTTTTAACCACAATGAGAAGAAATGTGTTTATTAATTAACAACTTTAAAAGAACATTAACAATAATGTCTTGAAAATGATTTACGATTTTTAAGAGAATGTGTTTATTAATTAACAACTTTAAAAAGACGTTAAATGTAATTCATTAATGTATCAGATAAAAATACTGCACTTGCGTAAACGTGCAGAGTTCAGCACACACAACTTCAATATCTCGTAATCGTTTATCATTGAAAGACTAATTAAAGAAATTTTCATTTCATATTTACAATGATTTTTTAGTATGCTAATTTTTGTGCTTCTGATAAATTTAGATAAGTGTGTTTGTTTAAAGATAAATGATGTATGATTGGAATAGTATTTCGGATATGTGGCATGGTTACATAATACAAAAACAGAACACTACGTTTCGAAGATTGAAATCTGTCCTCTTCTTCGGGTTTAACAAATATTAAGATGTGCACAAAACAAAATTGTAGCGATGAACTTCCCAGTCTCCCACCCTCCCTGAGGCGTATGACGTGTTGTGTAGTGACATCGCCTGGGTTCCAGAACAGTATGGACTGTTTGCTGTTATTAGTCAGGTATGTGCTTAATGTTTGGCCTATAATATACTCAGTTTAGTGTGTGACAAGGTCGGTTTCGTAGATATCAATCATCGAAACTATTCTATTCTATTTCACTCAAAACCGTATTCAATTTTGCTCAAAACATAGTATTCTATTTTACTCACTGGCGTAAATAAGGGGGACTGAGGGGGCTCAAGCCTCCACGAAATTTCCCGGGGGGAAGATTCCTGATCCCTTATTTCTTGAGGGAATTTTATACTTCCTAAACCACCCGATTGGTCAGTCCTCTCCCTGAAATAAAGTTCTGTACACGCTTACGATATTAGTAACGTATAAATGTGGGATATGTAAAGTTGTATTTTCAGTTTTAATTAATTATCACTAAATATCTCAATTTAGTACAAGTATTTCAATTATCATATTTTAATACATTTTTAATGTGTATTGCAATGAAAGATGTTCTGTTTTGGATTTTTAATGATTTTGGAAAATGAAAATTGTTTGGTTACGAAAGTAAGATAGTAATCAATTTTGCTGCCAGTGACTCCGTTTCTTCTGTTTTGAAATGTAACAACATTTTAAACTTATTTAAGAGGTTCTGTTTAAAATAATCAGTAGTTGCATAACTTAGTAATATACTTCTAACTGAAGGGGATTTGCTGGCATATAAATATAAAATCTGGATAGACCAAAAAAAAATGTAGTTTTTGAATTTTTAATTTTTTGGGTTTTGGTGCGTTCACAATAAATGTCAGGTTGACTAAAATGGGTTTATTGAGAAGGAAGGTAATTTGAATATGCCATTTTTAGTACGTAACAATATACCAGTCGCATATTTTTAAAACACATAGTCGATTGTTCTAGTACGTGTTGAAGAATAGAGACAAATTAACCTGAATACTCGTATAAGCATTTATCTATACTAGTAACTATTCAAATGGGACTAGTTAAAATAGATAGATTGTTATAAATGTTTTGAAAAAATAGTGATGGTTCAAAATAATACCGGTAATTACTTTTTGCAGAAGCTTAAAGTAAAAACATGGTTTAACAACATTACAGTGAAGGTAATGGATGTAAAGGTTCAAACGAAGGAATATTCGCTGGAAGGTCCTTTATTACTTGATAAGATTATAACTCCTGATAGAGGTTCAGAGGTGTTCCTCTGGTTGATTTTGGGACCGGGGAGTGGACAGGCAAAGTTACATTACGTCGCGTCAGGACCTTCCACACTCCGCTGTATCGGTCTACGACAATGATTTATGAGGATATAAACCTTGACTCTATCAATAAAGCTGCTATTTATGTGTTGTAGAATTATGTTTAGTATAAATTATTTCCACGCGAGGTATGTTGAGCTCACGGAGTGTAAAACTGCATGTATGAATACAATTATGGATATTCTACGTTATGAACTTCAAGTATTAACTCTTGAGTATTAACCTTTACACTCTGGGCCTTCTGTTACTGGATTATTATTATTACTCGGACATAACCCTAGTGCTGGTATCAATATATTTACTGCACTAGCACTTGTGTGTGTTTGTGTGTGTGTGTGTGTGTGTGTGTGTGTGTGTGTGTGTGTGTGTGTGTGTGTGTGTGTGTGTGTGTGTCGATATCACTTAACGAGTGAAAGCCGAATACCATAACAGTTCATCTCATAATGTCTAGTGTTCTCTGTACTGCAGTAAAATCCGCAGAAAACCTTTAGTAGTCCGAATCTGCAGTTCAAGAGGGTTAAGACAAAACAATGTGTTGAAAAGAGGGTTTAATTACAATCTAATTTATACCTCGATATGTGAAACCTCTTTATATCGAATGTGATGACGAAGCTCAATCATAATTAGTTTGTAAAACATTGTTTACAAAGTTAAGTTCTGGTGATCGTGTTTATGTTATATTTGGGAATAGTTTACCTTAAGTAATGACATTGTTTTACAATACTGTAGGCCTTTTTCAATTTTGAACAGTTTGCAAATTTACATTCCTTTTAAAATGATAATCAGTGCAAAGAATATCATATAATGGCATGATTAATTCTGGTACCCATACAATATTAATCAATAATGAACTTTAATGAGGCAATTAAACTTCAAATAAGTAATGCAATTGAATGATGATACTTTCGCAGATATTAGTGCTAGAAAAGAAATATTTACTGTATCCATTCCACCAAATATATTGAATTGCTCGATAAATCAAACCGTCATCATTTCGATTCAGTTTCTGGCCGTTCTCCGCCAGGTTTAATATTTCGATTGTGATAGATTTTGTTTTGAGTAATCAAAATCGATAACCGAATATCGAAGTGGTGATTTTGACAGATTCGAGGGTCCTAATTTTATTTTCAACGGAAAACAATTGAGGTAACATAAATAAAGAATCGCATTCGATTATAACGCATCCCCGCTTTAAAATAACGAGTAACATAAATGAGCGAGTGAGCGAGTGATGATTGTACGAGTAAAGAGGGTAGTACCCCAACACCGATCACTCAAATCCACATCACACGGCAGCTATCGTGTAACTATGACTGCATTGTTTATGGCCGTCAGCTGATCCATTATGGCGCCATTACTTCCGGTTATCACACTTCCGGTCCATTGGCCCCGCTAGAGGTCGCATTGTCGCAGCATTACTATGTGGCAATCAGACACGTTTCAAACAACGAGAATCATCATCATATATCTTCGGCACGGCCGCGGCGGTTTTATTATTTCAGGATTCAATTGGAAGGGTAACCAGTCGCGGCGTTTCGTATTTTAAACCGGTTGATAAATAAAGGTTTTAGATGAAGCCTTTATAAAGTAAACCGTTCATCTAATACATGTTGTTGCAGTGGACACAGCTATAAGAATCCCACAACACAATCTGGCTTGGATTGTAATTGATCGTGCACGATAAATCTAAGGCACAAACAAACGTTATCCTGGACAAATGATCAAGTTTTCTTTGATATTATTCGGTAGTGAGAGTAAAACATAGTTTTTATAAAGTAAACCGTTACTGCATCGTCCACGTACTGTGCTTTATCTAACATGTTTGTGGTTGTGGGGACACAGCTATTGGAATCCCGCAACACAATCTGGCTTGGATTTTAATTGAATTGATCGTGCACGATAAATCTAAGGCACAAAGATATCCTGGACAAAGGATTAAGTTTTCTTTGATATTCTTCGATAGTGTGAGTGAGACATAGTTTTATAAAGTAAAGGCTTTATAAAGTAAACCGTTACTGTATAGTCCACGTACTGTGCTTTATCTAACATGTTTGTGGTTGTGGGGACAGCTATTGGAATCCCACAATCTGGCTTGGATTGTAATTGAATTGATCGTGCACGATAAATCTAAGGCACAAAGATATCCTGGACAAAGGATAAAGTTTTCTTTGATATTCTTCGATAGTGTGAGTGAGACATAGTTTTATAAAGTAAAGGCTTTATAAAGTAAACCGTTACTGTATAGTCCACGTACTGTGCTTTATCTAACATGTTTGTGGTTGTGGGGACAGCTATTGGAATCCCGCAATCTGGCTTGGATTGTAATTGAATTGATCGTGCACGATAAATCTAAGGCACAAAGATATCCTGGACAAAGGATAAAGTTTTCTTTGATATTCTTCGATAGTGTGAGTGAGACATAGTTTTATAAAGTAAAGGCTTTATAAAGTAAACCGTTACTGTATAGTCCACGTACTGTGCTTTATCTAACACGTTTGTGGTTGTGGGGACAGCTATTGGAATCCCGCAATCTGGCTTGGATTGTAATTGAATTAATCGTGCACGATAAATCTAAGGCACAAAGATATCCTGGAAAAAGTATAACGTTTTCTTTGGTGTTCTTCGATAGTGTAGGTAAGAAATAGTTGTTTACACTGATAAAACAGAATAATTCCAAGCAGTACGTAACGGCGTAAGGGTATGAAATACGTAACTGATTGCACACCTTTAGTCAGGTATAGATTGTGGATAATTTTATTTCCTTAAACTAACATTTTATAGGAATACCCTTACGTAATGTAAACACCTCTCATTGCAGCACTAAAGAAGTTAGTTACAATAGTCCATGGAGACTCGCGACCAATCACAGAGGGTGTACGCGAAACAAATGAAGGAGTAATGTAAGTAAGTACATACAACATAGGATTTTACCAACAACTCCTTATTTGTCTTTCCCCCATTCTATATTTGCTGTATTAATAGCTATTCCATATTTTTAATATTTGGAAAAGGAGACCGATTTTCTTATTAGCCTTACTCTGCCCTCCTCATGGGCCAGGCCTTGTGGCCTGTGCGAGGATCTTATCAAACACAACAAGGAGAGAGTCTATACAGTAACAGATTTACAACACTGACAAAAAGTGCAAAGGTCATAGACAGGATAGCGCTATCTAAAACTCAGATCCAAGTTCAACTTAAGGCAACCCCGCCACCTCCCTCCACATGAGGAAGTTTAATTATTAGAAAACAGAACTATAAACTTATATCTGTAACAGCTTCTCAATTCAAAAATCATATCCACACGAATAACGTTTTCTGACCTCAATTGTCCGTTCTTGGGCGTTAGTGTTGTGTCGGTTACTCGATTCTTGATGTATATAAACTATTTGTGTGTTCCGGTATCATCGGATAGTAAATGTGAGCGGAGAAATTTAAAAAAAAAAATTAATTACAATTTTGTAGGGGTTTAAAGATTCAGTGAGAAAATCCTAAACGACTCTTCTGTCAGATATAAATGGCTCGGGCGTCCCTATCTTAGAAATAAACCGTAGAGGATTTGTCATATTAGGTTGATAAAATCCATTCCTCGCATAATGAACTGTTTAATCCCCCCCCCCGCCGTGGCGCTTCAGATGTATCAGGTGTCACGTGACGAGGGGTGAAGGGAGGGGGTGTAGCGGTAGGGGTTGTAATTATCGTGTCAAACAGCCGCTAATTACCGCCAGCGATCAAACATATCTGGTGCCTTGTCGGGATCTTCATTACCGACGTGAGGGGGGTGAGGGGTCCTCATCCGTGTGAGAAATGTATCTAGATGAGGTAATCCTACATCACCGCCGCGCGCGCCCTGTCGCCTAACAAGCATCGCTGAGGTTGCGTGCAACAGTGCCAAGTGTACAGTTACTCACATGTATTACTGTTTCACATGTTAGATGTCGAGGTCTGCTAGAAGGGGGGTGAGGGGTCCTCATCCGTGTGAGAAATGTATCTAGATGAGGTAATCCTACATCACCGCCGCGCGCGCCCTGTTCGTTGCGTGCAACAGAAGCCCTACACACAGTGTAATACTGTTTGCGAGGATCTGCAAGAAGGGAGTGTGGAGAAATGCCAAGTGATCCGCCTAACAAGCAACGCGTCGCTGAGGTTGCCCGTGCAACAGTGCCAAGTGTAAGATGGCAGCTCACACACATGTTTAACTGTTTCACATGTTAGATGTCGAGGTCTGCTAGAAGGGGGGTGAGGGGTCCTCATCCGTGTGTGAGAAAATGTATCTAGATGAGGTAATCCTACATCACCGCCGCGCGCGCCCTGGTCGCCTAACAAGCATCGCTGAGGTGTTGCGTGCAACAGTGCCAAGTGTACAGCTACACACATGGTATTACTAGTTTCACATGTTAGATGTCGAGGTCTGCTAGAAGGGGGCTGAGGGGTCCTCATCTGTGTGAGAAATGTATCTAGATGAGGTAATCCTACATCACCGCCGCGCGCGCCCTGTCGCCTAACAAGCATCGCTGAGGTTGCGTGCAACAGTGCCAAGTGTACAGCTACACACATCGTATTACTGTTTCACATGTTAGATGTCGAGGTCTGCTAGAAGGGAGTGAAGGGTCCTCATCCGTGTGAGAAATGTATCTAGATGAGGTAATCCTACATCACCGCCGCGCGCGCCCTGTCGCCTAACAAGCATCGCTGAGGGGGGAGGTTGCGTGCAACAGTGCCAAGTGTACAGCTACACACATGTTAATTACTGTTTCACATGTTAGATGTCGAGGTCTGCTAGAAGGGGGCTGAGGGGTCCCTCATCTGTGTGAGAAATGTATCTAGATGAGGTAATCCTACATCACCGCCGCGCGCGCCCTGTCGCCTAACAAGCATCGCTGAGGTTGCGTGCAACAGTGCCAAGTGTACAGCTACACACATGTATTTACTGTTTCACATGTTAGATGTCGAGGTCCTGCTAGAAGGGGAGTGAAGGGTCCTCATCCGTGTGAGAAATGTATCTAGATGAGGTAATCCTACATCACCGCCGCGCGCGCCCTGTCGCCTAACAAGCATCGCTGAGGTTGCGTGCAACAGTGCCAAGTGTACAGCTACACACATGTATTACTGTTTCACATGTTAGATGTCGAGGTCTGCTAGAAGGGGGGAGTGAAGGGTCCTCATCCGTGTGAGAAATGTATCTAGATGAGGTAATCCTACATCACCCGCCGCGCGCGCCCTGTCGCCTAAACAAGCATCGCTGAGGTTTGCGTGCAACAGTGCCAAGTGTACAGCTACACACATGTAATTACTGTTTCACATGTTAGATGTCTCGAGTTCTGCTAGAAGGGGGGTGAGGGGGTCCTCATCCGTGTGAGAAATGTATCTAGATGAGGTAATCCTACATCACCCCGCCGCGCGCGCCCCTGTCGCCTAACAAGCATCGCTGAGGTTGCGTGCCAACAGTGCCAAGTGTACAGTTACTCACATGTATTACTGTCTCACATGTTAGATGTCGAGGTCTGCTAGAAGGGGGGTGGGGGGTCCTCATCCGTGTGAGAAATGTATCTAGATGAGGTACATAGGTAGGGTAGGTAGTATCACTTTGTGTACTAATGTATTATATTCTGTGTCATCATGGTTACCCATAAGACTTCTCTGACGCTTCAGCCCAATCCCAATACAGTGACTTGCGAACTCTATACTGACTATATATAGAAATTTAGCTTCGTGCAAAACTTCAAACCTATAACTCCTGTTCCGAGATACCGTGGAGATATAGAAATGAACATTTCCAGCCCCTTCAGTGACAAGCTTCTTCCACGCGTATGATAACAATATAAACCTATAAACATGGCTTATTTAATGCATGTTAAGAAATGCTTCGCTTTCAATACAAAGCTATTTTTGACAAATTTAACTTAAAACGAATATAAAGTAAAATATATCGCAAACAACATTTACGTATATTGCATTTAAAACCACGTGTTCTGAAATCCACACATCCTGATTTTATTATAATAGTGTTAATTCTTTTTGACTAATAAACCAGCTGATAGTTATACTTCATCGATTATATCGACCACAAGTGAGTGAATGTTGAGTCTGGTGGTCTGAAACTGTCACAGACTTGACTCCTGAAAACCAGAAGTCATATTGGTCTGAAGAGATCCGAAACAAGTTGTCTACGAAGAAGCTCAAAAAAGGAAACTCGTTTACATCGTTTCGACATCAGAGACACCTAGGGGACTACAAAATATAGTGTAATATAGGTTGTAAAGAGGTATTATCATTGTCTCATCAGATGTACAATTGAGTGCACTAGATGATGCTAGATACGATATTTAAGCACAGTGTAATAATAATCTCAGTTAAGTGTAAAATGTCGTGTTAAGCTCCAATTCACCTACCATAGACATGGAATCAATCTTTCCCAAGCCATATCTACTTCACAACTGAATGTTAGCCTTGATAACATTGATATGAATAGCATGTACGGCGATGTGTAATCATTTTACGGCAATGGGGAATTTAAAAAGATGCGCCAAAGTATTTGATGCTTAGGAAGTTTAAAGTCATTATCATTTACTTGTCTTTTTTAGTGATTTTTTTGGGCACTGCTGGAAAAGAGCGTCTTAATACCCATGTTACACTCTTATTCTAAATTTAATCTGAGTTATTCGAAAACACTGGGTTACTCTATTTTAAAGATCTAAATTACAAATTTTGATAATAGAACTGTTTGAATAAAATATTTGTAAATGATAAATATTTTAGCTAACAGGTACAAACAATGCTGAGCAAGTTTTGTAGCTGCTGAGGCATTTCAGCTGCAATAACCAAGACACATAGACTGGCTCTGAGCACTCCTTTAATAACTTAATCGATCACCAAGCATTCACGATTATTGGTTTTAATAACAACTGACCATTAAAATTATTGTAACTACAAATTATTGTTTCTTTGAAGTTTGTTTTTTTTGAAGAGGAAAGATTGAAAAAATAAAATAGTAAATTAAATTTGCCATCGATATACAGGTATGTCACAAACAAGACCACTGAGTTTCGATGATTGAAATCTACAGACTTCTTCAGGTGTACAAAAGAAATTTAAAAAAATACTGCGAATCAATAGCTGCCAACAAAGTAGAAACATAACTAATTAATGACCAACTGCGTTAATACTGATCGATCACCAACAATCCACTGCACAGACTTTGTTCAGAACTATGACGAAAAGAAATATTGTAACTAAAAGATAAAGTTGCCAAGTGATGTCACTGCCAATGAGCCAAAGATTTGCAAAAAACACATGTCAACCCCGAACTAACTGACGAATGCACAAGTTTTCAGACTAGAGATGAAGAACCCAAGTGATGTCACTGCACAGGAGCCAAGAGCACAAACACGTCACCCGAACTAACTGACGAACTGCACAAGTTCAGACTTAGAGATGAAGAACCCAAGTGATGTCACTGCACAGGGAGCCATGAGCACAAACACGTCACCCCGAACTAACTGACGAACTGCACAAGTTTCAGACTTAGAGATGAACGAACCCAAGTGATGTCACTGCACATGGAGCCAATGAGCAAATAACTGTCACCCCGAACTAACTGACGAACTGCACAAGTTCAGACTAGAGATGAAGAACCCAAGTGATGTCACTGCACAGGAGCCAAGAGCACAAACACGTCACCCCGAACTAACTGACGAACTGCACAAAAAAAGTTTTCAGACTAGAGATGAAGAACCCAAGTGATGTCACTGCACAGGAGCCAAGAGCACAAACCACGTCACCCCGAACTAACTGACGAACTGCACAAGTTCAGACTAGAGATGAAGAACCCAAGTGATGTCACTGCACACAGAGAGAGCCAAGAGCACAAACACGTCACCCCGAACTAACTGACGAACTGCACAAGTTCATACTAAGAGATGAAGAACCCAAGTGATGTACACTGCACAGGAGCCAAGAGCACAAACACGTCACCCCGAACTAACTGACGAACTGCACAAGTTTTCAGACTAGAGATGAAGAAACCCAAGTGATTGTCATGCACAGGAGCCAAGAGCACAAACACGTCACCCCGAACTAACTGACGAACTGCACAAGTTCAGACTAGAGATGAAGAACCCAAGTGATGTCACTGCACAGGAGCCAAGAGCACAAACACGTCACCCCGAACTAACTGACGAACTGCACAAGTTCAGACTAGAGATGAAGAACCCAAGTGATGTCACTGCACAGGAGCCAAGAGCACAAACACGTCACCCCGAACTAACTGACGAACTGCACAAGTTCAGACTAGAGATGAAGAACCCAAGTGATGTCACTGCACAGGAGCCAAGAGCACAAACATGTCACCCCGAACTTAATAATTATTTTAACACTGAGTGGAAGTTCATTTCCACATTTTATAGTTTGTTATTGACTTGTCTTTTTATACCTGAAGGAAAGGGCACTTTCAATCATCGAAATACCTTTTTGTGACATATATCGATGTCAAATGTTCAAATTCCTATTACTAGTAATTATAATTAATGAATAAAATAACTACTACTAGTAATTTCGATTAATCAATGCCAATTGGATTAACAGTATTTAATACTGACGACTCATGAGAATTCTTTTTAAGAACTAATCCGCTTTAAGGTGAACCCCAACTCCTTTGGAAGTTTATAGTTTAAAAGTAACAGACCTTTAAAGATATAGCAAATATATAGCAAATAAGATATAGCAAACTTTCTCTGAATATTCCACGAGGACTTGCAGGCATTTAAACGAGTAATTTTGGTCAATCAAAATGTCTTTTAATGAAACGGCGTAAAAATCTTATTTTTATATGAAATAAGATTTTAGAAAGTCTGTTTTTATATACTTTGTAAAAAGTTCCCTACAACAGTCTTTTGTTCTGGCCATTAACGATAAAGATATTAAGTTTTATATAACCTATATAATAATAATTACTTGAGGTTACTTACATGTCTTTTAATGAAAAATGGCGTAAAAAATCTTATTTTTATATGAAATAAGATTTTAGAAAGTCTGTTTTTATATACTTTGTAAAACATTCCCTTCAACCGTCTTTTTTAAAGGTCTAATTTCAGTTACTCCAAATTAATAATCAAAGTCCCTTTTTGATTTTCCCGTCTTCAGGGGATGTACCTTAAAGAAATTACTAAAACAAGTTTAAACTTAAAAAAATAACCCAACCGAATATGTATACAATTTGGAGAATAAGAAAAAGTCTTAATGAAATTACAATCGGGTTACCGCCAGCCAGCAAGATCTGTCTGTTTTCCACCTGCCAGTGGCCTCGGCGCGCAGTATATCTCCGAGCTGATTCATTGCCAAGATTAGGCACTGTAATGAAATTCCGGGGTGGGCTGGCCACAGATCATGCCCTGATTAGCCGACCTTGATTGATACCGGGGTGGGGGTGGAGGGGGGGGGCAATCTAATCTGTCCGGTCATACGGCGCGGTCATTAGGCTGATGAAAAACTCGCCGAAACACTGCAATAAATGAGCATAATTACCTTCGCTAGCCTGCTGTGGGGATTGGACTCTATATGTAATTAGTCCATACATTTAATGGATATCCATATTATTTTTGTAGAACCAATCAGTTACAGAGGTAGTCTTCTTTTGGTTACAACAATTTGTTGATTTGCTATCAATCTAAATATATTGTCAAGGACGAGTCATGTGTGTGTGAAGAAATCTTTTGGGGTTTTTCCAAGTTTTCTGATCCAAAATTATCAGTCACTCCGTGCCAAGTGGTTTGATAGTACTTTTTAGAGTTGAAACCTCTTAGATTTAAATTTAATATCAGCCGATCAGGAGAGCCGTAGCCTCGCGGTCTAAGGCCTCGGAGTTATAGACTGCGCAGGTTCGAATCCTAAACGTGACCATAGTACTTTTATCACTGTTGAAGATCTTGTGCTGTATTTTTACACAGGCAGAATAGGGCGAAAAAGGGAATCAACCTTTCTTTTAAAACCTGTTTTAGAGACATCTAGACCAAGTGCCGAGGACTTTGGCGCAAAAAGTCAAGTAACTTCCTTGGTACTCGTGGACACTGTTTTAAACTCCAACATCAGAGCTCTGACACCAAGAGAGCCTATTGAGACCAACGTTGTTGAGTTGTGTTTTATAGCAATATTTAAAGAACATTCCCAATGTATAAAATGGCCTTGAATACTTACTTTACTGATACCACCAGAGGCAGTAAAATACTAATCAAACATTTTAAAGGTGCTTCTTGTAAAAACAAACTCCTGACTTTGAGTAAAATATCCCTCCGGCTTAGTCGGAAGAGAGGTAGATTTCACTTGAAATTGACATGTAGGAATGTGAAACTGAAGATGCATTATAAGTGAGATGTTTGATTCGCACAACACTAATAGGGTAGCAACCCTCAATGTTGGCATATTAACATAATCATAACACAAGAAATATTACAAGAAAACATTTGTTATAATCATATACATTCCTTGTAAACACGTGGACTAGATTTAGTTACAATTCATGCGAAAGTATGTTCATAAAATATTTACTTATAACGGCCCAATAAAACTGTATACTTTGTATAAAACCTTAAGAGGTGTCGAAACATAAATAGGAACAAATGGAGTTACTCGAAAACTGTATGAAAAGTACCATCAATTTTGATTTATTTTATGACGTTCTCGAGGTATAAATTTTGCCCAAATGCAGCTGACCGCCATTTTGAAACGTATTATTGGTTAAAACTAGCCAGGCTATGAACTCATCCAAACTATACACAAATACTGCCTCTTTAAGAAGTTTATAGGTATTAAAACCTACGATAGGTTATGGTGTTCCGAATTATTCCCGCAATGTTGTATACTGCGGAGATATCGTCATGAGTGCAAAATTACGTAATCTGAAGTATATTTTATTGGCAACTAACTACAACTAATTGTATAAGATTGACAAATATTTGTTTTAGTTAAGGTGTTCAAACAAACCACCATTGTAACCCAGGAGCAGAGAGCCAAGCTGCTTGTATAAGCACACGACCTGATTGTTCTTGAAATGGGAAGAGAAAATTCCCCCGAGAAAGATACCCATCGTCAAGCCTCGCTGGTTTTGGTTGAGGTCAAAATGGGAGGGTATCTAAAGGGTTAAGTATATAAAATTATATCCACTTTGACCTCCACCATAACAAGCGAGACTGAAGATCGGTTTGTCAGCCTCGCTAGTTTCTGTTGAGGTCAAAATGGGAGGGTATCTAAAGGGTTAAGTATATAAAATTATATCCACTTTGACCTCCACCATAACTAGCGGACTGACTCGGTTTCTTTCTTAAGGGATATTTCTCTATCGATTACGAGAAACCCTAGATTGTGTGTTTATACAATGCAAATTTTCTCTAAGCTCTTGGACTATTATGAACCCTCAGTACACCCAAAATGACATAAAATCTGCACATCACATGTTGAAATAATGTATAAGGGAAATATGATTGTATGAATTTTTAAAAGTCTTAAAATAATTATTCGGTACAAGGTATTTGTTAAATATCTGCATTACCGTGCATAGCGTTATAAATATCTTTGAATGAAATCCCTCTTTACAACAAAATGTATTAATCACCAGAGTTTGATATAAGAAGACCTTACACGCAAACATATACTTTAGCCTTCCTTGCCACTTTCCACGTCTACGTTAGTTTAAATAGAACATGTTATTCCACTGTTCTACTAAGTTATTCAAAACCTGAACCAAGTTTGTAGATTTTTAGTAATGAAAAGTCAAATATTCAATTAGTATAATCAATTACTAGTAGAACTCATACGTTGTATCAACCAAAAACATAACCTGATTAAAATTGTACCTTTCAAAATATTTTATTGGTTCTTTGTTTAAACAAAATAAATTTTGTTTGGGATACTTTTTGTTTTTTTAAAACATTTTTTGTTTTTATTTATACATAGAATAATAATGTAAAAACAACCACCACTTTTACATGATTCACTTTTCCTACCCACTGCATTTGAATTTCCCCCAAAGGAAACGATCATAGGGCTAAAAATTACGCAAGTTTTACTTATTTTATTTGTATTCTTTATTTTGTAAAATCCATCCAAACCATTTCCATATAATTCACAATTGCAATACTATTTCATTTTATATTAAAAACACTAAAAATATGTTTAAATATTTCTCAGGGTAGTTTACAGTTTTTATGGGGTTTTCAGTAGTTTTAACCCTCATGATAATAAAAAGTAGGAAACAAGTGGGATATATTTCAAATCCCAATTTTCAAATGTCAAAATGCTAAATAGTTCAATATTAAAGTTCTGTTTAGTTCCTAAGATTACCTTCCCCTTATTGCACTGGAGCTAAACTCGACATTCACATTGAGTAAACCATTCTCACCATAGCTGCGTTATGATATATTTGTACTAGAATACTCTTGCATATTATTACTTCTAATCTGTACAAGTTCTAATTAAGTGTAATAATGCAGATTTAATGACTAGACACGTTAATTGTTCATGTTCAGATCCTATTGCAAACTTACAGTGTAAACAACTACAAATTCCTGAGTAAAAGTAAACTACAGTGTACAACTACAAATTCCTGAGTAAAAGTAAACTACAGTGTACGCTTATCATATAAATCGTGAGCTGACGGAGAAATAGAAAATCAAACGTTATCAGTAGAACTAGAAATCATAAATATGTTTGTCCAGCCTACAAAGTACTTCGGCTCGTTCACATTAGCGACTTGTATATGAATTGTGTAACATATTCAATTCTATATTATGAAATTAATTCAGTGGCCTTATTCTGATATACGGACCTCATTGAAGACTAGGAAGACGGAAATTATTCCTAAGTGTACCACCAATTGAGGTTTTCCAATTTTATTTAAAAAATGTTTTGACCTAGTACGCCTAATCAACCAGATTTCCCTAAAGGTTCCATCCCCTAATTGAATTATGAAAGTAAATATGTAGGGGGTTCGATGTTCTCAAATATCCCAAACCGCGATTTTTAGTCGTATAATGATTTCCTCGTGAATATCGGTTGATATATGTCTACTTGTAAGAATTTAAGTATTTAAGATCAAAGTAATTATGAAACAATACAAGTGCAAATCGAAGGATGTGGCTGTCGCCATTAGAAAACGAAGGTGTGAACTCTAGTATAACCAAAGGGAGAGAAAATAAATATAAACCTTTTTAATAACTTTTTCAAACGGAATCATACATTATTCTCAAAGTGTATTAGATGGAACACTACTAATTCATATCGAACCACTTATACAACCAGATGCTCAATGATATTAATCACCACCGACCCATATATATGCCTTGTTGAATCCGGAAGCAAATCTCTGACAGACCCGGTTCCCACCCCCTGAGCCACTCACCGTGGAGACCCCAGACCGTATCATAGCTCCCAATTTCTCGCCACAGGTGTACCAACATCTGTCGTCCGGCGCGGCGTGATTTCCCGCAGATGGCCACACCACCGTGATTGACCACCTGCGAAATGTCCCGCACTGAGTTCCTCTTCCGGAGTCGCGAGGTCACATCCGGACCGTTGTTGGTTTTGTTTACCTTCTCTTTCAGCTGCAAGGGTTGATGGCATGCTGCACCTGCAACTGCTGCCGAACTGGCGAGTGCAACGTTTATTCTGCTTGTGGGTTACCTCAGTCAACTTATTGGTCAGAAGGACTTCAACAAATTCTGACTTCAACCAAGCATGCATGGCCTGTATCCAAAGATTATAATGGGATAATCTTACCCATGTACCATGACAAAAAATATTACCGACTGATTCCACTCCCACTATTTCAAATTACCGACATAACTTCCAGGTATGTGATTAGTTGTGGGTAGACCATTCAGCACAATAGAACCCAAGAGAAAACAATAGATAGGCCTACCATAGATAGTTTATTTTAGGTGTGTCAATAACGTCTCCAAATGGGCAAATGGGAGATCCGGCAGGCCCAAAACGAGTTAGATAAACCGATACAATTCTCTGACAAGTAAGTTTAACGTAGTAATCTTACTTGCATCACTGATTTTGGATATAGTTCACATCCAAAGCGTCGAACGATCTGAAAAAAACGTTTCTTGGAATTCCTGTAAGGGGCTAAGGGATTTTGGGAGATAGGAATGGAATGAAATAATTTGGACACTGATATCAGGTAAACTTTGCATCCGGAACGCCTAGTGGTCCGATGCAACTGCTGTTAACTGCTAGTATATTCTGGTAATTATGTAACGGAATAAAAGAATTATTATAACTGTCGTCGTGTAGACTAAGCTTTGCATCTCAAGCATCTAGCGCTCCAATAAATTTTTTCAATGCAGTTTCTGTTAAGGGCTAATAGATTCTGGGAATTATGTAACGGAATGGGAGAAGCATGATCACTGTCCTCGTGTAAGCTATGCTTTGTTCTCAAGCATCTAGCAGTCCAATAAAGGTTTCCGATGGAATTTCTGTTAGGGGATCAGATATTGAGGAATTGATGTAATGAAATCTGAAATTCTCTTCACAGCCAAGCATTTAGTTGTCAAATAAAGTTGATCAATAGAGTCTCTGTTAGAGACTAAGAGATTTTTGGAATTATATAATAGAATTGGAACATTTTTATCTATAGTCTTATATAGGCTACGGCTTGCAGCCAAAACATCTCGCCATGCAATACAGTTTCCGATTTAGTTTCTGTTAGGGCTGAGAGAATTTCGGAACGACGTGATGGAATGAATGGTAGAATTCAGATCTTCCTAATGGTAATCGGTTTGGAACTCAATCAATAACGAATATCTAACCAATAAGGCTATATCACATAGTAATGTGAGTGAAGAAATTGGTAACAAATCGTTGTCATCTAACCATACATTGTTAATTACACGGGATGGAGTATGTACCTTAGCAGTATCCAACACTGTTTAAAGTCAAGATGTAAGAAGGTCTTTAAGAATTGGACTTGGTGAAAAAGTCTATTTTAATTTGACATCTATTTAATTTTAAATACAATTTTCAACATTATTGCTACAAGTAACATCGATTTGTATACTTTTAGAAAGTTATTCTAAAGTTATTAATAGTATTATTATATTTGTGAATAATGTGATAACTTTAAAAAGCTTACGTATTTCCATAGTTAGAACCTCATGTCTTGGCAAAGCTGAGTTCAACGCTTTAAACCGACCATAACCTTCCTGACTAACCAAATTTGAGTTTTATTATCCCCTACAAAAGCCTCGCAAAGGACATTTTTCACGATTTGAGTGTTGTTGAACCTTCACTATTTTCTGCTTAGTATGCTTGATAGAAGTCACCAGGTTTTAATATTTAAGACATTTTTATTTCTTCTAAAATTTGAATCCAAATTAAAATTGTGGAAGGATTAAAGATGTGTTTTATATTAAAACACTTCACTATTGTAGCATCGATTTCCATCGAGTTCTATTTTCAATTTCAAGGAGTTACATGCTAATATAGTAGTCTCTCCATTACTTTACCGGTTATACAGGAGTGAATGGCGCAATGTAGTGTGTGTCAAGCAATGTCGAGCGAGGCTGCTCCTTGCGGTGATCGCTGAGTAATCCTCTCCTTGATCCTCTTTGGCCATCGGTGGTGATCCGAAAGTCACATTTAAGCCGTTGTCCGCAGGTTAAGTGTAGCAGGGGGCTTCTTAGCTCTAACTTCGCTTTGTTGAAGTAAACCATCCTCTAACTTTACTTTTGTTTACATTTATGTGCATTTAACATGTACGTTAGCTAAAACAATCATAGTTCATAACACAGACTATTTATATACTATGTAAATTAAAGTTGATTAGAAGATGACGCAAATATTCAACACGAGATAAACATAAAGAGACAGAAATGAGTTCATTGTTGTATTCAACCGTAGAATTTTATTGACAGGGTATTTCCTGATTCTTTCTTGTTTGTGGTAAGACAGGATTTCTGACAACGATACAGGCTAGTGCAGTAAGCCCACAATACTCAGGTATAGTACAGTCAGCCCAAAATACTCAGGTATAGTACAGTCAGCCCAAAATACTCAGGTATAGTACAGTCAGTCCAAAATACTCAGATATGTACAGTCAGCCCAAAATACTCAGGTATAGTACAGTCAGCCCAAAATACTCAGGTATAGTACAGTCAGCCCAAAATACTCAGGTATAGTACAGTCAGTCCAAAATACTCAGGTATAGTACAGTCAGTCCAAAATACTCAGGTATAGTACAGTCATCCCAGCAGGAGAGTAGCTATGTTCACACTTCCCTCAAGTTAGTACCAAGATTTACAATGTCGCCACCTTGAGGCATCGCGCCTGGAGATCGGGCCAAGCGAAGCGAACTAACAAACAGCGCACAAACAACCCTTCCACACCACATTAATTTAATCACCCCGCCCCCTCTTCTCACCCCTACTCTACACTTTCTGGACTTTATTTCACAAATTGCTCATTTTTCTCTCATTATCTACCCTTCAAGTCTTCAGCGCCTCTTGGTTAATTCACTCATCCCAAACCGTTACTGGTTTCTTAATTTACGAGTTCTTACCAAGTAGCTAATAACTACGTTTCTCAAAGAAGGCGGTTTGTTTGTTACATATTTATTTAGAAACACTGCGGTTAACGTGTTACACATCATCACAAGCGCAGTGTCTTATATTGTTAGTGATTACATAAGTCAATGTGTTATACATCAAAACTCCTCTGGTTATAGTACCCAATGTTATCGTTAACACTTTATCTACCAAGTAGCACGTTTCTAATATAGAATGGTTATTTAATTTATAACTGTAAGCTGTGGAGGTCAACGTGTTATACGTCAAAACTCCTCTGGTTATAGTACCCAATGTTATCGTTAACACTTTATCTACCAAGTAGCACGTGTCTAATATAGAATGGTTATTTAATTTATAACTGTAAGCTGTGGAGGTCAACGTGTTATACGTCAAAACTCCTCTAGTTATAGTACCCAATGTTATCGTTAACACTTTATCTACCAAGTAGCACGTGTCTAATATAGAATGTTTATTTAATTTATAACTGTAAGCTGTGGAGGTCAACGTGTTATACGTCAAAACTCCTCTGGTTATAGTACCCAATGTTATTGTTAACACTTTATCTACCAAGTAGCACGTGTCTAATATAGAATGGTTATTTAATTTATAACTGTAAGCTGTGGAGGTCAACGTGTTATACGTCAAAACTCCTCTAGTTATAGTACCCAATGTTATCGTTAACACTTTATCTACCAAGTAGCACGTGTCTAATATAGAATGGTTATTTAATTTATAACTGTAAGCTGTGGAGGTCAACGTGTTATACGTCAAAACTCCTCTAGTTATAGTACCCAATGTTATCGTTAACACTTTATCTACCAAGTAGCACGTGTCTAATATTATAGAATGGTTATTTAATTTATAACTGTAAGCTGTGGAGGTTGTACCGTAAATTAGTTAATTAATTTAATATAATGTAAATTTCGCAACCTAGTCAGCCAGTATAATATAATATTATTTTACATCCAATGTTCCGGAACTAAATTATTGGGCGGAGTAACTACCTAATTGGCACGCGTATGAATATTTTCTTCTAACCCTTTGTAGCAGCCCAACTACGTGACCAATCAGACCTCGCGCGCTCTGTCCGTAAGTAAAATTTATCTTTTCGTATTATTAAATTAGCCCTTTGATGCCCAAACATGTAAAAATGAATATAACGTAAAGTAAAGTTGTAAATAGTAAAGTAACATACTCTTGAAGATCTTTTATTTGCTTGATTGAGATAGATAAAAGTTGTGGCGTCGTCCATTATGGCGAACACATTGTTATAATAAGTAATTTGTATCATTAAATGGCTAATACCGTCGCGAATTTGTTTTAGGCGAGTTCACGTAGCTCACGTAGCTGATGTATCTCACATGTTGTTTGAGTAGATGGCTACCACTTTCCCAATTTCTACTCATCATCTAGTAACCACCGACAAGACATAACCCTTCTTAGACTACAGCGCCATTGTCTCTTTCCAAGACGCCGACACCCGGGTTGTGAGTCTACACGTTGCGAAGGGAAGTAAAATCTTAATGTCTTATAAAGTAAAATATCGTAGGCATAATTCCAGAGAACATTGGATATTTTAGGCCCACCTATAAGATACAAGTTTTTAGTTTTTATATATAATGGCAGCAACGTGACATTACATACTTTTCCTTTACCATCCAAAAGTGGTGCTTGTAAGTTTTCATAATTAAACTGTACTTATAAGTAAACTTTGCAATTCGAGTATTTATTACTACAACCTCAGAAGTCACCACCCCCATGTGTTATCGTCATACGGTACAAGGTCAACGTGTTATATCTCAAAACTCCTCTAGTTATAGTACCCAATGTTATCGTTAACACTTTATCTCCCAAGTAGCACGTGTCTAATATAGAATGGTTATTTAATTTATAACTGTAAGCTGTGGAAGTCAACGTGTTATACATCAAAACTCCTCTAGCTATAGTACCCAGGTTATCGTTAACACTTTATCTACCCATTAGCACGTGTCTAATATAGAATGGTTATTTAATTTATAACTGTAAAGCTCTGGAGGTCAACGTGTTATACGTCAAAACTCCTCTAGCTATAGTACCAATGTTATCGTTAACACTTTATCTACCAATTAGCACGTGTCTAATATAGAATGGTTATTTAATTTATAACTGTAAGCTCTGGAGGTTAACGTGTTATACATCAAAACTCCTCTGGTTATAGTACCCAATGTTATCGTTAACACTTTATCTACCAAGAAGCACGTGTCTAATATAGAATGGTTATTTTAATTTATAACTGTAAGCTGTGGAGGTCAACGTGTTATACGTCAAAACTCCTCTGGTTATAGTACCCAATGTTATCGTTAACACTTTATCTACCAAGAAGCACGTGTCTAATATAGAATGGTTATTTAATTTATAACTGTAAGCTGTGGAGGTCAACGTGTTATACGTCAAAACTCGTCTGGTTATAGTACCCAATGTTATCGTTAACACTTTATCTACCAAGTAGCACGTGTCTAATATAGAATGGTTATTTAATTTATATAACTGTAAGCTGTGGAGGTCAACGTGTTATACGTCAAAACTCCTCTGGTTATAGTACCCAATGTTATCGTTAACACTTTATCTACTAAGTAGCACGTGTCTAATATAGAATGGTTATTTAATTTATAACTGTAAGCTGTGGAGGTCAACGTGTTATACGTCAAAACTCCTCTGGTTATAGTACCCAATGTTATCGTTAACACTTTATCTCCCAAGTAGCACGTGTCTAATATAGAATGGTTATTTAATTTATAACTGTAAGCAGTGCAGGTCAACGTGTTATACGTCAAAACTCCTCTGGTTATAGTACCCAATTGTTATCGTTAACACTTTATCTACCAAGTAGCACGTGTCTAATATAGAATGGTTATTTAATTTATAACTGTAAGCAGTGCAGGTCAACGTGTTATACGTCAAAACTCGTATAGGTTATAGTACCCAATGTTATCGTTAACACTTTATCTACCAAGTAGCACGTGTCTAATATAGAATGGTTATTTAATTTATAACTGTAAGCAGTGGAGGTCAACGTGTTATACATCAAAACTTCTATAGTTATAGTACCCAATGTTATCGTTAACACTTTATCTACCAAGAAGCACGTGTCTAATATAGAATGGTTATTTAATTTATAACTGTAAGCAGTGGAGGTCAACGTGTTATACATCAAAACTTCTATAGTTATAGTACCCAATGTTATCGTTAACACTTTATCTACCAAGAAGCACGTGTCTAATATAGAGATGGTTATTTTAATTTATAACTGTAAGCTGTGGAGGTCAACGTGTTATACGTCAAAACTCCTCTGGTTATAGTACCCAATGTTTATCGTTAACACTTTATCTCCCAAGTAGCACGTGTCTAATATAGAATGGTTATTTAATTATTATAACTGTAAGCAGTGCAGGTCAACGTGTTATACGTCAAAACTCCTCTGGTTATAGTACCCAATGTTATCGTTAACACTTTATCTACCAAGTAGCACGTGTCTAATATAGAATGGTTATTTAATTTATAACTGTAAGCATGCAGGTCAACGTGTTATACGTCAAAACTCCTATAGTTATATTACCCAATGTTATCGTTAACACTTTATCTACCAAGTAGCACGTGTCTAATATAGAATGGTTATTTAATTTATAACTGTAAGCAGTGGAGGTCAACGTGTTATACATCAAAACTTCTATAGTTATAGTACCCAATGTTATCGTTAACACTTTATCTACCAAGAAGCACGTGTCTAATATAGAATGGTTATTTAATTTATAACTGTAAGCTGTGGAGGTCAACGTGTTATACGTCAAAACTCCTCTGGTTATAGTACCCAATGTTATCGTTAACACTTTATCTACCAAGTAGCACGTGTCTAATATAGAATGGTTATTTAATTTATAACTGTAAGCAGTGCAGGTCAACGTGTTATACGTCAAAAACTCCTCTGGTTATAGTACCCAATGTTATCGTTAACACTTTATCTACCAAGAAGCACGTGTCTAATATAGAATGGTTATTTAATTTATAACTGTAAGCTGTGGAGGTCAAACGTGTTATACGTCAAAACTCCTCTGGTTATAGTACCCAATGTTATCGTTAACACTTTATCTACCAAGCAGCACGTGTCTAATATAGAATGGTTATTTAATTTATAACTGTAAGCTGTGGAGGTCAACGTGTTATACGTCAAAACTCGTCTGGTTATAGTACCCAATGTTATCGTTAACACTTTATCTACCAAGAAGCACGTGTCTAATATAGAATGGTTATTTAATTTATAACTGTAAGCTGTGGAGGTAAACGTGTTATACGTCAAAACTCCTCTGGTTATAGTACCAATGTTATCGTTAACACTTTATCTACCAAGAAGCACGTGTCTAATATAGAATGGTTATTTAATTTATAACTGTAAGCTGTGGAGGTCAACGTGTTATACGTCAAAACTCCTCTGGTTATAGTACCCAATGTTATCGTTAACACTTTATCTACCAAGTAGCACGTGTCTAATATAGAATGGTTATTTAATTTATAACTGTAAGCTGTGGAGGTCAAAACGTGTTATACGTCAAAACTCCTCTGGTTATAGTACCCAATGTTATCGTTAACACTTTATCTACCAAGTAGCACGTGTCTAATATAGAATGGTTATTTAATTTATAACTGTAAAGCTGTGGAGGTCAACGTGTTATACGTCAAAACTCCTCTGGTTATAGTACCCAATGTTATCGTTAACACTTTATTACCAAGTAGCACGTGTCTAATATAGAATGGTTATTTATTTATAACTGTAAGCTGTGGAGGTCAACGTGTTATACGTCAAAAACTCCTCTGGTTATAGTACCCCAATGTTATCGTTAACACTTTATCTACCAAGTAGCACGTGTCTAATATAGAATGGTTATTTAATTTATAACTGTAAGCTGTGGAGGTCAACGTGTTATACGTCAAAACTCCTCTGGTTATAGTACCCAATGTTATCGTTAACACTTTATCTCCCAAGTAGCACGTGTCTAATATAGAATGGTTATTTAATTTATAACTGTAAGCAGTGCAGGTCAACGTGTTATACGTTCAAAAACTCCTCTGGTTATAGTACCCAATGTTATCGTTAACACTTTATCTACCAAGTAGCACTTGTGTCTAATATAGAATGGTTTATTTAATTTATAACTGTAAGCTGTGGAGGTCAACGTGTTATACGTCAAAACTCCTCTGGTTATAGTACCCAATGTTATCGTTAACACTTTATCTACCAAGTAGCACGTGTCTAATATAGAATGGTTATTTAATTTATAACTGTAAGCTGTGCAGGTCAACGTGTTATACGTCAAAACTCCTCTGGTTATAGTACCCAATGTTATCGTTAACACTTTATCTACCAAGTAGCACGTGTCTAATATAGAATGGTTATTTAATTTATAACTGTAAGCTGTGGAGGTCAACGTGTTTATACGTCAAAACTCCTCTGGTTATAGTACCCAATGTTATCGTTAACACTTTATCTACCAAGTAGCACGTGTCTAATATAGAATGGTTTATTTAATTTATAACTGTAAGCAGTGGAGGGTCAACGTGTTATACATCAAAACTTCTATAGGTTATAGTACCCAATGTTATCGTTAAACACTTTATCTACCAAGTAGCACGTGTCTAATATAGAATGGTTATTTAATTTATAACTGTAAGCAGTGCAGGTCAACGTGTTATACGTCAAAACTCCTCTGGTTATAGTACCCAATGTTATCGTTAACACTTTATCTACCAAGTAGCACGTGTCTAATATAGAATGGTTATTTAATTTATAACTGTAAGCAGTGCAGGTCAACGTGTTATACGTCAAAACTCCTCTGGTTATAGTACCCAATGTTATCGTTAACACTTTATCTACCAAGTAGCACGTGTCTAATATAGAATGGTTATTTAATTTATAACTGTAAGCAGTGGAGGTCAACGTGTTATACATCAAAACTTCTATAGTTATAGTACCCAATGTTATCGTTAACACTTTATCTCCCAAGTAGCACGTGTCTAATATAGAATGGTTATTTAATTTATAACTGTAAGCAGTGGAGGTCAACGTGTTATACATCAAAACTCCTATAGTTATAGTACCCAATGTTATCGTTAACACTTTATCTCCCAAGTAGCACGTGTCTAATATTGAATGGTTGTATAATTTATAACTGTAAGCAGTGGAGGTCAACGTGTTATACATCAAAACTCCTCTAGTTATAGTACCAATGTTATCGTTAACACTTTATCTCCCAAGTAGCACGTGTCTAATATAGAATGGTTATTTAATTTATAACTGTAAGCAGTGGAGGTCAACGTGTTATACATCAAAACTCCTATAGTTATAGTACCCAATGTTATCGTTAACACTTTATCTCCCAAGTAGCACGTGTCTAATATAGAATGGTTATTTAATTTATAACTGTAAGCAGTGGATGTCAACGTGTTATACATCAAAACTCCTATAGTTATAGTACCCAATGTTATCGTTAACACTTTATCTCCCAAGTAGCACGTGTCTAATATTGAATGGTTGTATAATTTATAACTGTAAGCAGTGGAGGTCAACGTGTTATACATCAAAACTCCTCTTGTTATAGTACCCAATGTTATCGTTAACACTTTATCTCCCAAGTAGCACGTGTCTAATATTGAATGGTTGTATAATTTATAACTGTAAGCAGTGGAGGTCAACGTGTTATACATCAAAACTCCTATAGTTATAGTACCCAATGTTATCGTTAACACTTTATCTCCCAAGTAGCACGTGTCTAATATTGAATGGTTGTATAATTTATAACTGTAAGCAGTGGAGGTCAACGTGTTATACATCAAAACTCCTCTTGTTATAGTACCCAATGTTATCGTTAACACTTTATCTCCCAAGTAGCACGTGTCTAATATTGAATGGTTGTATAATTTATAACTGTAAGCAGTGGAGGTCAACGTGTTATACATCAACACTCCTCTAGTTATAGTACCAATGTTATTGTTAACACTTTATCTACGAAGTAGCACGTGTCTAATATTGAATGATTGCGTAATTTGTTACTGTAAGCTGTGGAAGTGAACATATTATCAAATCTCCTCTAGTTATAGTACCAATGTTATTGTTAACACTTTATCTACGAAGTAGCACGTGTCTAATATTGAGTGATTGCGTAATTTGTTACTGTAAACTGTGGAAGTGAACATATTATCAAATCTCCTCTAGTTATAGTACCAATGTTATCGTTAACACTTTATCTACGAAGTAGCACGTGTCTAATATTGAGTGATTGCGTAATTTGTTACTGTAAACTGTGGAAGTGAACATATTATCAAATCTCCTCTAGTTATAGTACCAATGTTATCGTTAACACTTTATCTACGAAATAGCACGTGTCTAATATTGAGTGATTGCGTAATTTGTTACTGTAAACTGTGGAAGTGAACATATTATCAAATCTCCTCTAGTTATAGTACCAATGTTATCGTTAACACTTTATCTACGAAGTAGCACGTGTCTAATATTGAGTGATTGCGTAATTTGTTACTGTAAACTGTGGAAGTGAACACATGTGAACATATATATCAAAGCCCCTCTAGGTATAGTACACAATGTTATCGTTAACACTTTGACTCGTTAATTTGTTACTATAAGTTGTGGAAGTGAACATGTTATTTATCAACAGTACTGATCAATATCAATGTCAATATTCATCAATACATTACAGTACTTTAAGCATAGCAAATACTCCCCCAAAGGGAGGGAATCCCGAGTTACCTCGTTTGATAGCTAGAAGTAACTCTAGTACACAATTTTAAACAATTATTTGTACAAACATATTTTTTAATATGGATTTAAAGAACATTGTTCTATATAATCTAAGTTTAATTAATATAGAAATTCGTTGTTTTTCCATATAGCTATAAAAGGTTTATAAGTAGTAAACATTTCACAGAATTTAAAGATATGTGAGTTGATATAGTTTAATATACGACTCACAAGGCAGCTTCACCGATCATGACTCTCAGAGCTGATAGCCACTCTCCCCAAAATAAATGCAAAATTTGTACATAAATTGGTTTTATAAATTTATCGGCTAAGTTCGTTGGCCAAGTTGGAACACAATTTCGTTCTACTGAGGCGTCCATTCAAGTTATTAACAACTTTCATAACAATTTATCGATTACAAAGATACTAATTTGTTGTGCTAGTTATATTACCTACCCTTACACGATCAAATTTGGCTATATGGTTTACAGTTTAATTTCTTTGATTCGTTTCAAACCAACAGTGTCTAGTAACAAATCAATGTAATACGATATTTATTTTGTGTAGTCTTCAAGTGCGATAAAACATTTAGTATTTAGTACATCGCAACGACCAGAGAAATGTACAAAAAGGTGGATTCCGATCCACTCAGGTATTGGGTTTAATGTGTGGACGCCTCTGACGTCACGGAGACCAACGACCGGGTGGTTGCAGTAACAAGCCGTGGAGATTCCCGACACCAGGACACAAGACGGAGAGGCACTTCGCTTTTTATTCGGAGAGAGTCGAGAAGGGGTAGAGCTTTATCTTAACGGACGCCATCTTGAAAATGGGTGGGAGGGCGGTCGATGAAACCAGGGCTGACCTCCCAACCCGCAGGGTGAGGGGTTGGAGGGTTGAGAGGGGGGTGAAAAAACTTACCGCCGGCAAAAAGTTACCAACGGCAGACTTAATTTTGTTGGCGGGAAAGTCGAGAGAGAAAAATTCCCTGAAATATATTCTGTCGTGTATCGGAGATTAGCCGTGGGTGCGGAGGAGGGTTTGGGGGGGAGGATTTACATCATTATCAACAGCCGTTAAGCATCCTCGGTGATGAATTAAGCACTGGCTCGTTGAAAATATCAACTTGAATGGCTCTTTCATTCGTTCCTAACCCGACTGAAGTTTGACATCTGCAGTTGTTGACTTTTAACTGAATCACTTTGCTAATCGTTTTATGATGTACAACTGAAATATTCACCAACAAATCTGATAAGTTTTTAGAGTGAGATAAAATTCGTCAGCATTTATGTGAATACGAATAAGTGTAGCTGATACGGTGTAGCTGAATAAATAGGCAAGAATGTATTTATTACTTCGAGTTGCGTATGGGTAATTTGGAATCACACGGAATGTAACTATTACATTTTAGATGTAGCCTCAAAAACTATTATAATGCAGAATAAAAACAAACATTAAGTCTGGAAAGAAATTTAGAAACTTTTTTAAACAATGAATCGAAATCATTAAAATATCATATTATTTTAAAATATAAGTCCTCCTCTAGCACTGGTTCAAAACATTTTTAACATATTTTCTTGACCATGGCAAGAAGGTAAACTCAACGTCGGCAATATAATTCACTCGAACCAGAAGTGCTCCTACAGGTGGAACATATGTGTGTGTGTGTGTGTGTGTGTGTGTGTGTGTGTGTGTGTGTGTGTGTGTGTGTGTGTGTGTGTGTGTGCATTACCCGGGTAGTAGAAACCCGGTCGTGGTAACACAGGAAACAGTGGCAGAAAATTGTCAATAAAGAAATGCGCTAGTAGAGCTACACGACAGAGTGTGAGTCTACAGCCACCTGACCTCGCATCATCGACAGTGAGATTGTGATGGCGACTACTCAAGCAGGCTCAGTAGTTTGATGACGCTACTAATTTATAGTCCAAAAGTGACGAGTAACAAGTCGCTATGTTTACACGAATATTTACGACTCTTGACTTGTCAGATGAAAATGTGTAAGATTTAGATAGTAACACATGTTATAATGAAATTCAACACAATATACGAAATATTTCTCTGTAATGAACTGAAACAATACGAAGGAGAACCATTTCAGGAATGTTTTAATCAAAGATGTTGCTGTAGGTTAACAAATGTTGATACGGGACAATGAAGGACGATTTTCCTCGCGATATACGTATTAGTGTGTGGGATAAACAAGGCGTAAACATCTGCAGGCCTACAGAAAAATTTAGTTTACAGCTAGCTAACACAATCACAAATAAATGTGATAAACCCCAAAGACATATTGTCCGAATACATTACCCATTGATGACGTGGGTCGCGTCACACCGAGGTCCTTGCCGGGCTCCTAGTGGACGCCCTCACTACTACCAGGTACTTACTATAATGAAACAGATAGGATCGAGTACCTCCCATCACCTAAAAACAATAATGTTGTATTTAAACTAGATAGAGGCGCCAAACGTAAAGTAAATTAAAGTAGTCTTATTTTATCAGGCGAAGTTAATGCTAAAAAGTCCTCTCTAACATTTAACCTGGGGACCAACGGCTTAATGGTGACTTCCAAACCACCACCAATGGCCAAGCAAGCGGGCTGCTTGCAAGGACAGGATCGCTCTGCGGTCACTCGTCCAAGCAGCAGCCAAGCTCGACGTTACTTGATCCCGCTACACTATACCATGGGCTACTTGTGTTTCGCCTGAGGCAGTGGCCGTCAGAGTATATATTTATCCTAGCGACCTCAACACAAATATAAAACGTAGACATCACCCTCTCCAGACCTTTGAAGAAATATAAGCCAGATTGAATGCATCTAAGAAATTCACATTATTACAATGTCGGAAAAGATTCTCATTGCGGCGTGCGGCGGTGAACAAGACGTCTCGTCTCTAACTTTACAGTCATCAGTTTGATGCTTGAACATCTGCAGAGCTTTTATACCTCCTGTTCGTCTCAGCAGTGGGTCTGGAAGTGTGTGAATTGTTTGTGTTTCAGATTGGCATCGACTGTGATGATGAGAATAGTAAAGAAGTACTAACGAGTAAGCTAAAGATTTTCACACTTCGATTTACTGTATTGTGAAGTTTGTTTTTTTTAATGAAAGGTTTTTGAACGGGACAAGACGTTTTCGAACATTTACCATCGTTCAGTGATATAAAAAGTCGGTAACAACAATGACAAATGTCCGAAAATTCATTTTTCTATTGCAGTAGGAAAGGGCTTGTAAGTCACTGCAGGTTGAAACTGGTTTTCAAATCTGCTTTAGTTTGAAAGTGACCAAGAATGCCATAAGCCCAAATATAGTCAGTAAATAGGCAAAAAGCCCAAGATTACCTGTATTTAGATTACTTACAAGATATATACGAGAAGTTCTATCCGTAATATTCTGACAAAACTTCCTAGAGGGAAGATGAGAATCTCACAGAAATACTGTAGTTGATTAAATATGTTAAAGCATTTCCAAATTGACATGTAACCGTATTGCTAAGAAATTGCATAGGTGAGTTTCTATTTGAGATATCTTGAAAAATCTACAAGGGAAGTGTTGAAGCTCACTAAGACACTCTAACTAATTAAAAATAAAAGAATCTAAGTTAGCAATGTTATGCGTAGATCGCTAAAATCAGTTTCTAGGAGACATATTACAGATATCATGTAAAAGTGTGGAAGCCCACTAAGGTGATGTAGTTTATTACAATAGTCAAATCAAAAGCACAGCCAAATCTACCAAGATTACCCGTAGATTGCTACACAGATTTATAGGAGGAGTTCCACCTGAGACATCCTGACAAATCTGCAGCGGAAGCGTCGAAGCTCTCTGAAATACTCAAATTTATCAAATTTGTTGAAACAAAAGCCCAAGATTAGCAATATTCCCCGTAGATTGCTGCAAAAGTTTCTAGAAGGAGTTCCACCTGAGACATACTGACAAATCTGCTGGGGAAACGTCGATGCAGTCTGAAATACTCAAATGTATCAAATTTGTTGAAACAAAAGCCCAAGATTTGTTAGATTACCCGTACATTGCTACAGAAGTTTCTAGAAGAAGTTCCACCTGAGACATACTGACAAATCTGCAGGGGAAGCGTCGAAGCTCTCTGAAATACTCAAATGTATCAAATTTGTTGAAACAAAAGCCCAAGATTTGCAAGATTACCCGTAGATTGTTACAGAAGTTTCTAGAAGAAGTTCCACCTGAGACATACTGGCAAATCTGCAGGGGAAACGTCGAAACAGTCTGAAATACTGAAATGTATCAAATTTGTTGAAACAAAAGCCCAAGATTTGCAAGATTACCCGTAGATTGTTACAGAAGTTTCTAGAAGAAGTTCCACCTGAGACATACTGACAAATCTGCAGGGGAAGCGTCGAAGCTCTCTGAAATACTTAAAATGTATCAAATTTGTAGAAATAAAAGCCCAAGATTTGCAAGATTACCCGTAGATTGTTACAGAAGTTTCTAGAAGAAGTTCCACCTGAGACATACTGACAAATCTGCAGGGGAAGCGTCGAAGCTCTCTGAAATACTGAAATGTATCAAATTTGTAGAAACAAAAGCCCAAGATTTGCAAGATTACCCGTAGATTGTTACAGAAGTTTCTAGAAGAAGTTCCACCTGAGACATACTGACAAATCTGCAGGGGAAGCGTCGAAGCTCTCTGAAATACTCAAATGTATCAAATTTGTTGAAACAAAAGCCCAAGATTTGCAAGATTACCCGTAGATTGTTACATAAGTTTCTAGAAGAAGTTCCACCTGAGACATACTGGCAAATCTGCAGGGGAAACGTCGAAACAGTCTGAAATACTGAAATGTATCAAATTTGTTGAAACAAAAGCCCAAGATTAGCAATATTCCCCGTAGATTGCTGCAAAAGTTTCTAGAAGGAGTTCCACCTGAGACATACTGACAAATCTGCTGGGGAAACGTCGATGCAGTCTGAAATACTCAAATGTATCAAATTTGTTGAAACAAAAGCCCAAGATTTGTTAGATTACCCGTACATTGCTACAGGAAGTTTCTAGAAGAAGTTCCACCTGAGACATACTGACAAATCTGCAGGGGAAGCGTCGAAGCTCTCTGAAATACTCAAAATGTATCAAATTTGTTGAAACAAAAGCCCAAGATTTGCAAGATTACCCGTAGATTGTTACAGAAGTTTCTAGAAGAAGTTCCACCTGAGACATACTGGCAAATCTGCAGGGGAAAACGTCGAAACAGTCTGAAATACTGAAATGTATCAAATTTGTTGAAACAAAAGCCCAAGATTTGCAAGATTACCCGTAGATTGTTACAGAAGTTTCTAGAAGAAGTTCCACCTGAGGACATACTGACAAATCTGCAGGGGAAGCGTCGAAGCTCTCTGAAATACTTAAAATGTATCAAATTTGTAGAAATAAAAGCCCAAGATTTGCAAGATTACCCGTAGATTGATTGTTACAGAAGTTTCTAGAAGAAGTTCCACCTGAGACATACACTGACAAATCTGCAGGGGAAGCGTCGAAGCTCTCTGAAATACTTATAATGTATCAAATTTGTAGAAATAAAAAGCCCAAGATTTGCAAGATTACCCGTAGATTGTTACAGAAGTTTCTAGAAGAAGTTCCACCTGAGACATACTGACAAATCTGCAGGGGAAGCGTCGAAGCTCTCTGAAATACTGAAATGTATCAAATTTGTAGAAACAAAAGCCCAAGATTTGCAAGATTACCCGTAGATTGTTACAGAAGTTTCTAGAAGAAGTTCCACCTGAGACATACTGACAAATCTGCAGGGGAAGCGTCGAAGCTCTCTGAAAATACTGAAATGTATCAAATTTGTAGAAACAAAAGCCCAAGATTTGCAAGATTACCCGTAGATTGTTACAGAAGTTTCTAGAAGAAGTTCCACCTGAGACCATACTGACAAATCTGCAGGGGAAACGTCGAAGCAGTCTGAAATACTCAAATGTATCAAATTTTGTTGAAACAAAAGCCCAAGATTTGTTAGATTTACCCGTAGATTGCTACAGAAGTTTCTAGAAGAAGCTCCACCTGAGACATACTGACAAATCTGCAGGGGGAAGCGTCGAAGCTCTCTGAAATACTCAAATGTATCAAATTTGTTTGAAACAAAAGCCCAAGATTTGCAAGATTACCCGTAGATTGCTACAGAAGTTTCTAGAAGAAGTTCCACTGAGACATACTGGCAAATCTGCAGGGGAAACGTCGTCGAAACAGTCTGAAATACTGAAATGTATCAAATTTGTTGAAACAAAAGCCCAAGATTTGCAAGATTACCCGTAGATTGTTACAGAAGTTTCTAGAAGAAGTTCCACCTGAGACATACTGACAAATCTGCAGGGGAAGCGTCGAAGCTCTCTGAAATACTCAAATGTATCAAATTTGTTGAAACAAAAGCCCAAGCTCCAAGATTTGCAAGATTACCCGTAGATTGCTACAGAAGTTTCTAGAAGAAGTTCCACCTGAGACATACTGACAAATCTGCTGGGGAAACGTCGAAGCAGTCTGAAATACTGAAATGTATCAAATTTGTTGAAACAAAAAGCCGAGATTTACAAGATTACCCGTAGATAGCTACAGAAGTTTCTAGAAGATGTTCCACCTGAGAAATACTGACAATCTGCTGGGGAAAACGTCGAAGCAGTCTGAAATACTCAAATGTATCAAATTTGTTGAAACAAAAAAGCCCAAGATTTGTTAGATTACCCGTAGATTGCTACAGAAGTTTCTAGAAGAAGTTCCACCCGAGACATACTGACAAATCTGCAGAGGAGCGTCGAAGCTCTCTGAAAATACTGAAATGTATCAAATTTGTAGAAACAAAAGCCCAAAGATTTGCAAGATTACCCGTAGATTGTTACAGAAGTTTCTAGAAGAAGTTCCACCTGAGACATACTGACAAATCTGCAGGGGAAACGTCGAAGCAGTCTGAAATACTCAAATGTATCAAATTTGTTGAAACAAAAGCCCAAGATTTGTTAGATTACCCGTAGATTGCTACAGAAGTTTCTAGAAGAAGCTCCACCTGAGACATACTGACAAATCTGCAGGGGAAGCGTCGAAGCTCTCTGAAATACTCAAATGTATCAAATTTGTTGAAACAAAAGCCCAAGATTTGCAAGATTACCCGTAGATTGCTACAGAAGTTTCTAGAAGAAGTTCCACCTGAGACATACTGGCAAATCTGCAGGGGAAACGTCGAAACAGTCTGAAATACTGAAATGTATCAAATTTGTTGAAACAAAAGCCCAAGATTTGCAAGATTACCCGTAGATTGTTACAGAAGTTTCTAGAAGAAGTTCCACCTGAGACATACTGACAAATCTGCAGGGGAAGCGTCGAAGCTCTCTGAAATACTCAAATGTATCAAATTTGTTGAAACAAAAGCCCAAGATTTGCAAGATTACCCGTAGATTGCTACAGAAGTTTCTAGAAGAAGTTCCACCTGAGACATACTGACAAATCTGCTGGGGAAACGTCGAAGCAGTCTGAAATACTGAAATGTATCAAATTTGTTGAAACAAAAGCCCGAGATTTACAAGATTACCCGTAGATAGCTACAGAAGTTTCTAGAAGATGTTCCACCTGAGAAATACTGACAAATCTGCTGGGGAAACGTCGAAGCAGTCTGAAATACTCAAATGTATCAAATTTGTTGAAACAAAAGCCCAAGATTTGTTAGATTACCCGTAGATTGCTACAGAAGTTTCTAGAAGAAGTTCCACCCGAGACATACTGACAAATCTGCAGAGGAGCGTCGAAGCTCTCTGAAATACTGAAATGTATCAAATTTGTAGAAACAAAAGCCCAAGATTACCCGAAGATTGCTAACAAGTTTTCCGGCGGTAACTCGGAATTAACGAAATTACCGCCGAAACGGGAAGGGTTGAAGACATTCTCAAACATATCGACGTCAGACGACGATAGGGCGGGGGCGGTGGCGGGAGCGGGGGTGCTTCCTCCCCCGGTCAAATATTGGAACCGCTCTCAATTCACTTTCATCCCTCCGTTGACATGATAGCTGCTGCCTCTTCTCAGTAAACATGCACACACATGTAGACACACAACTCACACACCCAAATCCTTTTTTACATCCAACGTTATAAATTTAACCCCTTTTGCTAATCTTCACAATGTGCTCCATGTATTTATTTCGGTACAATACTTATTTATACAATACTATTAATGTATAGTTAAAACTTGTTTTTAAGACCATGCATACACTGTATTATTGTATTGTCGGCACATAATCATTGCAGTTTAAGCAATATACTAAATGAATCATCTATACTTATTATTTATGAATATACGTTTTAAGTCAATGCAAGCATGGAATTTATAGAATGAAGGTTTAATCTCAAATGTTTTTATTAAAACATATGAGAAAATCTACCCACAAAGTGATCACTCTTATCTCAAAATTATGATTGCATATGAAGCTAACGTGATTAGTACTGGTCTGGATTTACAAAAATTATCTTTAATGCTGTTTAAATGGGATTGTTCTATAATAATAATAGTTTATGTAGTCAATATCAATAATTTTGTCCTTTTACTGTATGGAATCTCCCTCTTATTCTGCTTGATAACATCCTCGCACAGCCCAGTGACCCATGAGGACGGACAGAATAAGGCTTAAGTGAGTAGTGGCCTCGCCTTACAAACTATGCGTTTTTGGCCGCCATTTTGCTTCTGTAAGCATAGCAGTTTTAGTTTACAAAGTTTTTGAACCTTTATTGAGATGGTATTTCGCAATGATTGGTTGAATGGCTAATCGATAGATCATTGATGGACAAATATTTATCAATAACAGTGAATAGACGGATGTTGAGGCTAATAGATTTGGAGAGAGGTAACAAACGAAAACAACATTAACAATTTTTTCAAGGACATTGGATTTACTGGTAATTAATGCAATTTGGTTTACTCTAGTTTTTAATGATAACACGGTGTAAATTTACTTGTTCAACGCAAAATTAAAAACATTTCAGGTGTTACTGTAACGCAACACGAATTATTAATAATCTACCAGGGCCGTCCTTCTAACTTTCTGCTCTTGATAGAAAGATCCTAGGACTTCAAACTAGGTAGGGTACTATTGACCCAAAGAAGAACTATTGACTTTAGGGTCAAAAGGTCAAAGGGCATGTCGTCCCTATTTGTCCGTCTTCGCGATTACTCTTAAGAGAAACGTTCATTGATTCCTCCTGAGCCAAAGAAAATATTATATTGATTTTTGAGGGCAATAACTTTTTGTTTTTGTCAGGCTGTGCGGTATTGCTTCGTTACGTTCTCTTGATCCTTCGATACTCCGTTGTATCTCACTAAGTACAATAACATGTAATTATATGCTATTTTACAAAACTTTCTAAGCTCCTTATTGTATATGTCTTTGTCAGGCTGTGCGGTATTGCTTCGTTGCGTTCTCTTGATCCTTCGATACTCCGTTGTATCTCACTAAGTACAATAACATGTAATTGTATGCTATTTTAATAAACTTTCTAAGCTCCTCATTGAAAATGTCTTTGTCAGGCTGTGCGGTATTGCTTCGTTACGTTCTCTTGATCCTTCGATACTCCGTTGTATCTCACTAAGTACAATAACATGTAATTATATGGTATTTTACCAAACTTTCTAAGCTCCTCATTGAATATGTCCCCTTCTAATTCCTTTCCACACTTAAGGATTACTGAAACGTTTTCATAAAAGTTCAAATAACCTTTTTTGTATTTCTTCAGGCGTTTTAGAGTTCTAGGCTTAAACTAAAATGAAAATAACTGTTTAAAACATAAGAATTAGTTATTTTTACATACAGACTTTCAATGATTCCTTAAATTCCTATCATTCCTATTTTTTTATAAAAAAAATGCAACTGTAGTACATAATATTAATACCGTTAAAAGGAAAGATTATTAAAGACTCTGATAATGAGGATTACTTTGCCCAAACTTTTATACAGTTGAAGTTTCATGTCAGATTCCCGGCTCTGTCCCTTGCGGCCACCCGCAGGACTCGTCCCTTTATGATGTCCGCCAGGATCCTCATATGATTCCTTTATGTCCTTAACGCGGCCGTTTGAATAAATTTGGAATTTTATTTTCCCGTCGTTGGAAACAAAGTACCTCTAGCACTGGCTCCTACATACGCTGTAAAATGTTATTGCGTCATTCATGGTGTTCCATACTGAGATTTTATGCAGAATTATATTTTAAAACTTCTCTGGAAGTGGCAACGCGTTCTTAATGATTTTAACAAGGAAAAAAGTATATAGAGTGTGGTTTTGTTTAGTTCAAATTCCCAGTTATATTATATAAGACAGTTCTGGTAGTTACTTGGTGGTTTGAGTTAGGGAGAGATTGGTAATGGCTCCCACACCAGACCATTGATGTGACTATTTTACTGCATTAGTTCTAACGTCAAGCTAAGAAATCTGGATTTCATGCCATCATTTTTGTTTCTTTCTTTTTCTTCATAAACCCCACTTATATTTGATTCATGTACTATTTCATTGACTAGAAATAGTTTTTATTCTATTATCTTTTCTTACCGTAAATTCTGTAAGTTCATTGTGAACAACCAGGAGGATCTCTACATAAGATCACAATGTTCTGTGTAGTAAACTGTTCACGCTATTTCATGTAATTTTATATTTAAATCAATTTAATTAATTTGGTTGGAGGTTATAAAACATACAGAAGACACGAAAATGAAAACCTGTAAGATATACCCTTCTTCTGTGGATATGTGAAATCATATTATTTTAATGATTTTGCTGAAAATTCATTCAAATTAAATTTATTGTTAATGGCACAATTACGTTTTGACAAAAATATGATATTAGACCATCATATTGGACCTAATAAATGACTTCTCTATTGATTTCCTTTAATTTTTAAAAATTAAAAAGGACAATGAAGTAAACATGACGCCACATGAACAAATATGACTGTTAATTTTTCGCTTAGTGGCGCTGAGTTAGCCTCTGGACATTCGTAGGTGGTTGGTCGGCGAATGCAGATCTATTGTAACTTGTATTCTGTAGTTCAGTTTTGATAATTAGTGTTATGTTTAGATTTTATTAATTACATGTTTTAGAGTTAGTGTAGTTGACACACAAAGTGGTGGTTGTGATTCCTGAGTTACGCGTGTCACGATGCTCTGGTGTGTGTTTTTTTTTATTTTAACCTAGTTTGTAAGGTTAATTGTCTTAGGTTGGTTATTTATCTGAAAATACTATACTACAGATCTCAAAACGTAATGTTGATTATTTCTTGTATCACTGAACGGTGGTAAATGTCCGGGAAAATCATGTTTCCTTCCACAATTCGTCCATCGTCAAAAACAAACTTCAAACAAAATACAACATTTTACACTGTAAAAAGATTAAAAATAAATCATGCTGCGTTAATTAAAATAGTATGTTACTTAGAAACAAGAGAATTAATATATTTTAAAACATTTGCATTATTTCCATAGAAACATAGTTAACAATTAACCGTAACGTACTCGATAACGCTGAAACCATTGTTATTATTAAATTGTAATATTGTGTATGAAAGGAGTCCGCTGGTGCTAATAAGTAAAGGCACAACAGGATGTGTTATGTCACACAATTTATGGTTACACATTACAATAGACAATATACAACTTTATTACCAGATTAACAAGTAGCACACATTTATAGGTTTAGTTAGTAGACGCTAAAAAACAAACATGGGTAATACTAAAAACCAAAGGCTATGTAAACACCATGCATGATTAATAAATACTAAAAGCAAGCACTCCATGTTTTAGGAAGTAAGGGTTAAAGTCACTCTGAGATAAGGCAAGAAACTCACTTTGATTGTAGAATGGGTTTGCCAACCAGAAAGCAGTCAGTTTGTTTTTAAATTTTGTTGTCTTCAAGGTCCGAGCTGAGCTTGGAAGTTTATTAAAATTTGTAATACCAGGGTGATGCAGATTAGATTTAGATTTTGTGAGCCTTTTGTATGGAATATCAATAAGACTTATATTCCTAGTATTATATCTATGGACATCACTTCTTAATATTAAGCTCTCATAATTTTCCTTAATAATCTTAATGATATTAAAATATGTAGATTAATGAGTAATAATATTATAAACAATGGTCTACAGCTAGTTCTCGAGTTAACTTTAAATAATTATGATTCTAAGAGCTTTATTTTGAAGTATTAAAATACTATTTACGCTAGAACGGCCTCTACATAGACTGAGTCCATGGATCAGCATTAATTATGTTCTTGTTTTATTCATGTTATAACTGAGGAAATCTGCGCTGTAAAATTTCACCTTGATACTTTAATTATGGTGTTTGTATTGTAATAATGTGTTTTGCATTACTAATATAATGAAACATAACATTCATTTATATTTTGAAAAGAAAAACATATTCCCTTACTGATATAATAAAATACTATACAGAAAAATATATTAGCTGAAAAATCACAATTTGCTGTATATACTATTAAGTCTATAGATCTCAGTAACGGTTAGTTCAAAGTATAAATAAATAGTTTACAATAAAGGCCAATTTTAATCTATTGATCGTCTGCATTATATACTTACTGATACTCAATTGAGTATGCTTATTAGAAGGGAGCTAAATCGATCAAGCTCAACCCAATTTAACAATAACTGTAATCTGACCCTTGTTTTTTCCACGATCACAGACGTGTAGTGAACCATCATAGTTGAGTCATGAACGAAAGAACATTTTATATGAACGATCGTAGTTTAAGCTCTCTATAATTAAATAATATTTTTTAAATTTAAAGTACTTAGAACTATAATGTAAAAACAAAGAGGCACGTAAATATGATAAACACTGTGCTTTTTAAAATACCGATTTAAAGTATTTATGAATTGGCCGTTTTTTGACTCCTAATTTAATAATTAATAACGTTGCTGCCTTAAAATGTCAAAATAGTGTACATTTTACAATTACTCTCACATAGACAGATCCGTATGAAGTTGTAAGTGTTGTGTCTACTGCGAGGTTAGCGACTGTTTACCTATCAGCTGTGCTGGAGGCTATCCACTATGCAGGTGACGGCAGCCCGTCCGTCCAAGTCTCTCGTACGTGGTTTATAGTTCTGTTTAATGCGGCAGTTTGAATATATTTCTACTCTACTCGGCATAAACAGGCCGCCCTGTGTTGTTAGTGGCCCTTATGCCCTATAAACTCGTGCTTTATCGTGTCCAGATTCCCCTTGTGGTGTTTCAACGTCTTACAGCTCAGTGTCCAGTTCTTTACTTTCAGCTTTCAACAAAATGTAACGGTAGTGTCCTGAATTTACATACTTATTAAAAACTCAGCATTTTATAGCTATGATTATTAAAATATAATAATAATGTCATTAACAGTGCGTTTATTATCCTAAGAAAAGTTCATATAAAGTGTTTTAAATGTAATTTTCCCCTAGTTTTTACACTATAATTTCATATTTATTAGACCTATTCTAAGAATAATTCATCCAATTTATGACTGTGATTTAAAATCAAAATACTTATTATTACTATAATAATACGGTTCGTCATTGACCTTAAAATATATTTTACTTCAGTTAAGTCGGTATGAACAGTTTAAAAGCATATTATTGTATTTAGTTTATTAGCGTACAAAACAGAAACACGAGTATGTATTACAAAAGGCATAACATATTTATGTTTTTTTACGCTTTAACTAAGCCATCAGTAGTACAATTTTTAAAATCTTTGAATGAATATATTTAATGAATCAGTTATAATATAAACCTATAATCCGAGAAATTGTTTTAAAAAGTAAAAGAATGCAAATTTTGCAACAAGTCTTGTGTGATTGGGTGGTGGATGATTAATGGATGTTATGCCGTCTTCGGAAGGTGCGGTTTTCTGGATCAACACAGCTTTTGTGCGGATGCTGTATCCTGATCAAGGAGTAACATACTAAGACTGGCACTAAGACTGGTTCTGATAAAATGGATTAATCAGTATCATTCCTGTCTTCCCATTTCGTTCATTATTTATATATTTTTTCCAATCCTCGTGGTTGTCCATTTCTGTTTAGTGTTTTTATGATTCAGAGAAAGCTCCAAAAGCGTTATGTTAATTGATAAGGTCCACCATTTATCTTATAACAAATATTCGCTAGAAAGGCCCTGGGACTCGTGAAACAAGCGGGGTACAGAAACGTGCTGGAGAAGAGTAAACTGTCTAGTTCAGACGGAATATTAGGATAAATACCAGAGATGGTCACTTGTGGATGATCCCCCCAGGGGGTCTCAGGCGGTGAATTCGTGAGGGGTGCAGGGGAGACTGACCGCCAGCAGTATGCGAATATTGACTGAACAAATATACACGCACACACACACACGCGCGCGCGCGCGCGCTCGAGCCCGTGTTCAGCATCCAATATCATACTTAATGTTGACTGGCGGCAACTCACATTTACTAGGTGTTTGATTTGACACAATAACATTATTTTATATAACTTTATTACTACCGGTAATAAGTTTTTATTGTTGTTGGCTATGAAATGTATTCAAAAACATATATCGTACTAGTTTGATATTTGCCTTTGATCTTTTAGAATCACATTCATAAAATGATAATAAGATTTCGGATATTTGCTTTCGTTCTAGGATAAAGCTATATCCTTATTCAGGTGTGGTTATGAACTCAAAATTGTATAACTTGACAAGAAAGTTGAATGTCACAAAACTAAGGATATAGCTGTAAGTCCACGCACCTGGTGAGAATGGACCCAAGCAGTGGCAGTTTGAGCAGTGGCTCAGAACCGAGTGCACTAAACGACACGTTACACGCATGGAAAGGTGGAAGACCGACGAGAATATCAATATTGCCACTTGGAAACCTTATTGCAATTTCAGCGCAACCATCGTTAATAACAAGCTTGAAAGGAAAGAATCTACGTAGAATAACGTAGAAGTAGAAGTACGCCTCACCGCCACAGGCTTCGCTGAGGTTGTATGAACAATATCAAGTCTAAATATCTAGCTTCATTCTTCATCCTAGAGGTGTCCTGCAGGCAGATAGACAGACAAGACTATTCATCAGGAAAAGAAGTTTATATATTCCATTGACAGACAAAAAAATTGTATCAGCCTTCTTGAGTGACAGGCTTCAATAGCGCTCAGCCAAATTCCATGGCAGGACAGGCATTATCATAGAACTCGTTGTTTGTGTGTAAATAAAGTTCCAAACAACGTCATTTTAAGTCAAGACGATCATTATTGAGATATCTCGCCACACGAGTTTAAATTGTTTTTGGTTTTTTACTATATAGTTAAGTCACGTGTTAAATTTTGAAATCTCATATGATTGTACTCAAATTGTTTACAAATTTATTTATTCTCACGTTTACTCGTTGCCATCATGGCTACCCATAAGGCTATTGTGAAAATCTTTGCTAGCGCTCAGCCAAATAATTTTGAAAGATATGCATCATCACGGAACTCAGTGTCGCTTGTATTGAAATGAAGGATCATACAAAATTTCAAATCGCTATGTCAGGTAATTTTTGAGATATCATGTGGAGACAGAATACACGTTTCCAGCTCAAATATTGATAGGCTTCACTAACGCCTGGCCACCTAACAATAACTTATTTCAAATGATGTATTTGTAAGGATAGCCATCGGCTATTGGAACCGAATAATTTACCCAAGAAAACAGTTTAACAGTAACTTGTGTTATTCTTGAGTACGTTAATGTGTCTATAATATATAATTATAAAAATGTGGTTGATATTCATGAGCAGTGGCTTTAATTAACAAAATTACATACGTACAAGTTATTTTGACGTGTTTTGTTTTTGATAGGAATCTATATTTACTGGTATTATTATTATTATGATTCAAGACAAATATATGTGGGATCCTCCATTGATGGTTACGTACGTCGTACTACACAACATTATGAATGAAATAACAAAAGTTGGGTGACTTCACAAGAGCGAGCTTATTCTTTTAATAATATACTCTCTGGCAGAATAACAGTTATCAACAATACAACATTTCTAATTGCACTAAAGAAACAGTTTTAAATCAAAATCATTCTACAAAGATTAGTAAAAAGCGTCTAAGTAAAATTTACTTAAATTTAAAATATATATACAAACTACTTCAGCAGATGATATGTGCTTGATTTTTAATAGGTTGATCTATTTATATTTTTAATGTAGATCGGTGTAAGATATAGGCAAAACTGTGGGTTTGTTTGTTAGCCAATAAAAACTATTATTATTATTGAGAAAATAGGAGTTAAACTCGAAGTTTCTGCACAAATATACGTAGTAATCACTTATAAATATTCCGCTGATAAAATAAGTAGATACATTTGATGTTGTTATAATGTAAAGAATCGGCTTCACAATTTCTCTGAGGAGAAGTCATGTCGTGATGGTTGATAGATACGAGTAATACACCCGTCATGTGTGCACACTTGTAAGTACACACTTCATGTTATCCGCTATAAACGCTCAGGTCACGTAGTTCTTGGGCCACCTCAATATATACATTGATGTAATAATGTGCAGAATTGGCTTCACAATTTCTCTGTGACGAAGTCTCGTGAAGGTCGATAGATACGGGTAATACACCCGTCATGTGTCCACACTTCATGTTATCCGCTATAACGCTCAGGTCACGTAGTTCTTGGGCCACCTCAATATATACATTGATGTAATAATGTGCAGAATTGGCTTCACAATTTCTCTGTGACGAAGTCTCGTGAAGGTCGATAGATACGGGTAATACACCCGTCATGTGTCCACACTTCATGTTATCCGCTATAACGCTCAGGTTACGTAGTTCTTGGGCCATCTCGATATATACCTTCATGTAATAATGTGCAGAATTGGCCTCACAATTTCTCTGTGACGAAGTCTCGTGAAGGTCGATAGATACGGGTAATACACCCGTCATGTGTCCACACTTCATGTTATCCGCTATAACGCTCAGGTTACGTAGTTCTTGGGCCATCTCGATATATACCTTCATGTAATAATGTGCAGAATTGGCCTCACAATTTCTCTGTGACGAGGTCTCGTGAAGGTCGATAGATACGGGTAATACACCCGTCATGTGTGCACACTTGTAAGTACACATTTCATGTTATCCGCTATAACGCTTAGGTCACGTAGTTATTGGGCCAACTCTACGTGTACATTGATGTTATAATGTGCAGAATCGGCTTCACAATTTCTCTGTGACGAAGTATCGTGAAGGTCGATAGATACGGGTAATACACCCGTCATGTGTGCACACTTGTGAGTACACACTTCATGTTATCCACTATAACGCTCAGGTCACGTAGTTCTTGGGCCAACTCTACGTATACATAGATGTGATAATGTGCAGAATCGGCTTCAGAATTTCTCTGTGACGAAGTATCGTGAAGGTCGATAGATACGGGTAATACACCCGTCATGTGTGCACACTTGTAAGTACACACTTTATGTTATCCACTATAACGCTCAGGTCACGTAGTTCTTGGGCCAACTCTACGTATACATAGATGTGATAATGTGCAGAATCGGCTTCAGAATTTCTCTGTGACGAAGTATCGTGAAGGTCGATAGATACGGGTAATACACCCGTCATGTGTGCACACTTGTGAGTACACACTTCATGTTATCCGCTATAACGCTTAGGTCACGTAGTTCTTGGGCCAACTCTACGTGTACATTGATGTTATAATTTGCAGTATCGGCTTCACAATTTTTCTGTGACGAAGTATCGTGAAGGTCGATAGATACGGGTAATACACCCGTCATGTGTGCACACTTGTGAGTACACACTTCATGTTATCCGCTATAACGCTTAGGTCACGTAGTTCTTGGGCCAACTCTACGTGTACATTGATGTTATAATTTGCAGTATCGGCTTCACAATTTCTCTGTGACGAAGTATCGTGAAGGTCGATAGATACGGGTAATACGCCCGTCATGTGTGCACACTTGTAAGTACACATTTCATGTTATCCGCTATAACGCTTAGGTCACGTAGTTCTTGGGCCAACTCTACGTGTACATTGATGTTATAATGTGCAGAATCGGCTTCACAATTTCTCTGTGACGAAGTATCGTGAAGGTCGATAGATACGGGTAATACACCCGTCATGTGTGCACACTTGTGAGTACACACTTCATGTTATCCACTATAACGCTCAGGTCACGTAGTTCTTGGGCCAACTCTACGTATACATAGATGTGATAATGTGCAGAATCGGCTTCACAATTTCTCTGTGACGAAGTATCGTGAAGGTCGATAGATACGACTCTCTCTTTCACATGCAAGTCAAAATTTCAAGTTGAAATTCAAGCTTACGAAGAATTAAATGTATGTACACAATACTTTGAAAACATAAACTTGAAACTTAATTGTTCGAAAACAAATTACATGGTTTTTGGTGGAAGCACTGCACCATTTCAGTACAGACCTACTGTGATGTTGGACGACAAGGTCCTGGATGAAGTTGACTGTACGAAACTCCTGGGAATATACCTCGATAGAGGGTTGACTTGGAGGAACCATGTGGACAGTGTTTGTGCGAAACTATCAAGTAATATTTATCTCTTGAGAGGTCTTGCCGAATACTGTTCAGATCAAATAATGAAAATTGCATATTACGGTTTGGTCCACCCACATTTATCCTACGGTATTATATTGTGGGGTGGCTGTTCAAATAGCGACTTCCACAGACTTTTTGTCTTACAGAAGAGAGCTATTAGAATTATTGCTAAATTAAACTTTAGAGAGTCGTGTAGAAATTCATTTAGGGAGCTCAAAATACTAACATTGCCATGTTTGTATATACTGGAGACTACTGTACATTGTCGGTTTAAGAGCCAAATGGTTCGAGGTCGTGACATTCACAACTACGATACGAGGTATCGAGAAAATGTCAGACCTGCTCAGCATAGATTGAGAAGATACGAGCAACTTCCTTCTCAAGCCGGCATAAAGTTTCTAAATGGGCTCCCTGAAGAAATAAAATCAATAAATGATCTAAATCGGTTCAAAATTACATTGCGACACTTTTTAGTGTCTCATTCTTTTTATACAGTTGGTGAATTCATGGACCATCTCACTAGCTCCAATTTGCGGTAGTACAGGGGCGCTGATATCCAAAGTTATTTTTATTATATATTAATTTTACTGCTTGACAACTTTTATTGTTAACTAAAATCGATATTGTTTACAATATTTTAAAAATTAAATCGTTAGCATAAGACATTTCATTATTTTAATGAATATACAATTATTATTATGTGACGCATGCTATGCAATGTTAAAATTGTTTCTGGCAATAAAGTATATTGTATTGTATACGAGTAATACGCCCGTCATGTGTGCACACTTGTAAGTACACATTTCATGTTATCCGCTATAACGCTCAGGTCACGTAGTTCTTGGGCCAACTCTACGTGTACATTGATGTTATAATGTGCAGAATCGGCTTCACAATTTCTCTGTGACGAAGTATCGTGAAGGTCGATAGATACGGGTAATACACCCGTCATGTGTGCACACTTGTAAGTACACACTTCATGTTATCCACTATAACGCTCAGGTCACGTAATTCTTGGGCCAACTCTACGTATACATAGATGTGATAATGTGCAGAATCGGCTTCACAATTTCTCTGTGACGAAGTATCGTGAAGGTCGATAGATACGGGTAATACACCCGTCATGTGTGCACACTTGTAAGTACACATTTCATGTTATCCGCTTTAACGCTCAGGTCACGTAGTTCTTGGGCCAACTCTACGTCTACATTGATGTTATAATGTGCAGAATCGGCTTCACAATTTCTCTGTGACGAAGTATCGTGAAGGTCGATAGATACGGGTAATACACCCGTCATGTGTGCACACTTGTGAGTACACACTTCATGTTATCCACTATAACGCTCAGGTCACGTAATTCTTGGGCCAACTCTATGTATACATTCATGTAATAATGTGCAGAATCGGCTTCACAATTTCTCTGTGACGAAGTATCGTGAAGGTCGATAGATACGGGTAATACACCCGTCATGTGTGCACACTTGTAAGTACACATTTCATGTTATCCGCTATAACGCTTAGGTCACGTAGTTCTTGGGCCAACTCTACGTGTACATTGATGTTATAATGTGCAGAATGGGCTCCACAATTTCTCTGTGACGAAGTATCGTGAAGGTCGATAGATACGGGTAATACACCCGTCATGTGTGCACACTTGTGAGTACACACTTCATGTTATCCACTATAACGCTCAGGTCACGTAGTTCTTGGGCCAACTCTACGTATACATAGATGTGATAATGTGCAGAATCGGCTTCACAATTTCTCTGTGACGAAGTTTCGTGAAGGTCGATAGATACGAGTAATACACCCGTCATGTGTGCACACTCAGATCAAATCAGATTTTTATTGCCGGAACATTCTATAATGCATGGCAAAAGTCAACTTTTTACTTGCTAGAATTTTGTCATACACCCCACCATAGATCTCATTCAGACATACAATTTACAAATTTACATACATCTATTCATTCACCAATGATTCCCACTTCCAGCGACGGATTCAGTCAGTCTTTTTAATTGGTGGTCTCACAATCAAATGCTAAAAACTCGTCTACATTATAAAATGCTTGTGACACTAAAAAGCGTTTCAAACGAGTTTTTAACACCTTGGGCGTTGGAGCGTTTTTTATTGAATTTGGTAATTTGTTGACGAAATGAACACCTGCCTGTGAAGGCAAGCGTTCATAAACCACCGTTCTGTGACTACCAGTTCGGTAGTTATCTCTGCCTCTAGTCTCATACGCATGTATGTCCCGGCCATTCGTCATGGTACATTTAGACATACAAAACAGAGTTGTTTCCAAGATGTAGAGACTGGGCAGCGTCAACAGTTGTAAAATTGAAGGCTTCCTTGCACGACTCTCTAAATTTCAACAGAGCGATAATGCGGATCGCTTGTTTTTGCAGCTTGAACACTCTCATAAATTGATTGTTTGCACAAGCTCCCCACAACACCAACCCGTAAGTGAGATGGGGGTAAATCAAGCCAAAATACGCCATCATTAGAACCTGAAAAGGGCAGTATTTGGCTAGAGACCTCAAAACATAAATGCCTGAAGCCAATTTGGAGCAAAGGTGATCGATGTGATTATTCCAAGTCAACCCTCGATCTAGGTATATTCCCAGGAATTTCGAGCAGTAGACTTCTTCCAGCATTGTGTCAGCCAACATAACAGCTGGCTCGTCATGCCTGTCTACTGATCGCAAAGCAAAATTTAGAAAATTAGATTTTGCAGAATTTGTCTTAAGGTTGAGGCTGTTGAAATGTTGGACGCAGTTGTTGATCTCAACAAAACTTTGCTGTTTCAGAATCAATTTCGATTTGCTAGTGAAACAGAGAGTCGTGTTATCAGCATACTGCACAAGTTTTCCGTGCAGAAGTGATGAACCTACGTCATTGACATAGATCAGGAAGAGAATTGGACTGAGAATTGAGCCCTGTGGGACACCATAGCTCAGGTGAATTGGTTCAGATAATTTGTTTGCGATCTGGAAAATTTGGGTTCTGTGGCTTAAAAATGACCTGAGCCACTGGAGAGGCACGCCTCGGATGCCATGAGATTCAAGTTTGTCAAGCATTGTAACATGGTCAACGCAGTCGAATGCTTTCGATAAGTCTAGGAACACACTCAATGTGGGATCCCGACGTTCTAGCCCCTCTACAACCATATCGACTAGACGTACAACTGCGTCTATTGTCGACTTACCCTTCCTGAAGCCAAACTGGTCTTCAGATAGCTGGTTGTGCTTTTTTAAAAATTGAAGTATTCTTACCAAGAAACGTTTTTCGAATATATTGCTCAAAACTGGCAAAATTGAGACAGGCCGGTAATTGTGTGGGGAGTGGGGATCATCTTTCTTAAAAAATCGGGCTAATTTTTCGCGGTTTTTAGGAGTGAGGGGAAAACTCCTTGTTCAAAAGAGAAATTTACTAATTGGGTTAATGGTTTCACAATATGCTTTGAACATGTTTTTATTAGCCACATCGACATTAAATTTAAATCATTTGATTTTTTGGCTGGGAGCTGCTGAATTATTTTTTCAAGCTCTTCCTCAACGACAGGTGCCAGTGCCATGGAGGCTACTGGACACTGTCTCCGTCTTGGGATTCCTTGTGGCGGTGATGGGCAAGGGCCTTTACTCATAAGCAACAGATCCAAAGAATCTGTTAAGCCCATTCGCAACCTCAACCTGCGTCCTCCACAAGTCTGTCACCATTTTTTAATTTGATTTGATTGTTGCATGATTTGTTTTTATTGTTGATGATGTTCCAAGCAGTTTTAGAAATATTTTTTTAAAATATAATTGATTTAGAAACATCATATGCCTTTGCCGCCTGGATTACTTTTCTGTAAATTAGTTTGGAATTTCGAAAAAAACCGTTTGAATTCTTCATTGTGTGATGTTTTCTGAATTTCTGAGAAAAACTTTAGTTTTTCTCTAGAAATTAAAATTCCTTTAGTGATCCATTTGTTGTTTACCGTTTTGGGACAAACTTGTATGGTTTTGAGAGGACAGTACATGTTAACATGAAAGTTTAGTGTATCACTAAACATTTTAAAATGCTGTTCTACCGAAAGACTTGATTCTTGGAATTTCCAATCTTCTTTGGAAAGGGAAGTGTTGAGGAGAGCGATGTTTCCTGGCCTTAAACTCTCGAAATGTTGTTCATCAAAATGTTGATGGACAACTCTTATTGTGGATTGTTGTTCGTCAAAATTTTGATGAACAAACATTCCCTTGCATAATCACTCATTACAGTATATTCCGGCAACGTATCGATTCGATTCATCCACCATTGGATTCGGGAAAAAAAAGCCTAAGGAATACTATAGTTTTATTCCTCTTTGTATTGTAGTTGCAACGTACCAAGTTCGTAGTTTGGAACGTAAAAGAAGATGATGCAATTCATTGTGACCGCCATGTTGTCGATGCCGTCTGATTTGTTTATGTGACGAGTCGTGTTTATTAGTAAGTTTTATTTGTGTTTTAGTGTTGTGTTTAGTGTGTGGTGAGTTGTTAGATATTGCAGTAGTGCAAATAAATATATTTTAGAATAAATAAATTTCTTTTTACTGAAATATGTTTGATGAATTATCGAATCTGTGTAGGCTATGGCAAAATGACTTGGCTAAAATTCATTTCACGTAGTTTGTTATTGTTTTTCACTCACTAAACGTTATTTTAGGCACTATTTTAGTTCTGAAATAACAATTTTCACAACCAAATATATATTTACCGTAATTTCTTTGGTTATGTATGATAACTGTTTGGACCATTCCAGGGTCATTGTTAGTCGCGTAGGCTATATACTGTTATTTTAGTAATACATGTAGTTGTAGAATCAAAATATATGTAAAAATATTTAGACACAGTTTATGGTTTTCTAAAACTACATAAATTTTCCCATCATATGTAAACCATAGATTTATAAATTTGGATATAATACAAGGTTTGAAACACATTTTATACTTTGCTGTTTGAAAATTTTCCGCAAAAGTTTTGAGTAATGACAAAATGAAACTTTTTTCGACTCTTCAAAAAAAAAGTTATGGAATTTATTTTACTACTGCTGTATAGTTTACTTCATTCTGAGTAATAAAATATGCAATATAACATGTATTGAAGTAAAACTGTATTAGTAAAACTTTTATTAGCAAACTCTTACATATACACCCTATTTTCACAATTTATGCGCATCGCTGCTTTTTGTTATATAGTGTTATTATAGTTTCATAAATTTGTATAATGCTTATGTGTTTCTGAAACTAGAATAAATTTGACACAAAATGGCAATCTCACTTTTATAGTTTTCTTACTATAACTTGGTTTGCTAGGTATGGTCCACCCCAAATTAAAAAAAAAATGTAAATTTTGAATTTCCTGAAAAAATTTTTTTAGTAAACATTTTTTTAAGGCCAAATTTAAATACTAATATTATTATATGTTTAATTCTGAACACAAATATATATATATATATATATATATATATATATATATATTACTTTTAATTTATATTTTTAATAAATTTTTTTTTAAACCCTTGCACGAGGCTCGTAAACATGCCGCCACTACAGGAAAAAATGACCGCCAGTTGGAGGGTTAAGTCTCTTATTGTTTTAGTGATTTTGGGCTCCCTCTCGATTTTTACTCCACTAATAATAGCCTCTTGGCCGTAGTGGTCCGAGATAGCTGTATTGACTACGGACACTGCGACACTTAGATGTGATATTGTCGATTGTCGACTGTGTAGACTGTGCCACACGCGTTGGCGTTTTGACCAACAACTCAAGGTCGAATGATATTAACAAGTCGACAAATCGTTTGGTGGAAGGGTGATTAGTGTCCATCGCATTAATGTTAAAATCGCCCATTAGGATATAACCCTGTTCATGGTTACTTAAATCCATCAGTAGGGCTTTAAAATTTGTGAAGAAATTTGTCCACAGATGTGTCCACACTTCATGTTATCCGCTATAACGCTCAGGTCACGTAGTTCTTGGGCCAACTCTATGTATACATTCATGTAATAATGTGCAGAATCGGCTTCACAATTTCTCTGTGACGAAGTCTCGTGAAGGTCGATAGATACGAGTAATACACCCGTCATGTGTGCACACTTGTGAGTACACACTTCATGTTATCCGCTATAACGCTCAGGTCACGTAGTTGTTGGGCCAACTATATGTATCAATTATAAGTGAAACACTTGATCACTTGACAGATTGTCATGTAATATTTTTGACTACATCTATAAATAAACGAAGCAAGTATAGTACACGCTAGACTAAAAACAAAGAAATAACTCATAAATAATTTTTAGTAAGTTATTTTTGAAGTACTTTATGTGTGATTTTTTTTAGTTCTTCTGAGCGTTACATCTGGAATATGACGTCACGTTCATGTGGTTGACTGAGCTCACATTGACACGTATACGAATCAATTTACTTGTACGTTAATGTTTTGTGACTCAAATAATTAATAAAATATATTTCTGATAAACTATTTTTACTATTTATTTATGGTTTACTATTATTAAAGCGTATATATGTGTTTTATACATAGATATGTAAGTATGTACAATCCATGTTGTATATTAAATATGTTACAACATTTTTATACCTTGAAGAATAATAAAAATGTCTATGAATTTATACTTTCCTTGACTTTATAAATAATATTTAGATATTGGCATATATAAAAATATAATTTTAGAATTTTAGCGTATATTTCTTTACTCTCATAATCCACTTTCAAAACTGCTGTACTCACATGTAAAATTAAAAAGTGTCATAGAAAGTATTCCTTTATTTTCCAGCTCAGAGCATAAACATTTTAGAGACACCAATACTTTGTACAGTAAATATCATCCTTTAACACTTTGACAACGGCGCATGATCAGTATAGACAAGCAGTGAAGGTGAATTTGACCAAATGTTTTGTGGGACTGCCATATGCAGTAGAAATGCTTTGTAACGGATTCTTATTAAAAACTGCCTGTAGGAGGAAACTGCTTGAATAAATATCACTGAAAGAGTTTACTTGTAAATGAGGCGTTTTTGTTTTTTTCCCGCACAAGACCAATAACTCTAAACATTATTACGACTTTATTTTTATTCATAGAATTATGGGAGGTGTCTAATTTTAGATATATAATTAATAAGAATCCAATTTTTTTATAAGTTTATGGATAATTTAGATAAAAATACAGAACGCGTGTGTAGTTCACGTTTATAAAAGAAGATGTAAAATTCGTTTGGATGCGTATTAATTATATATTTAAAATTATAAATACTCCATACTTGTACGACCAAACTTAAGGTGAAACAGTGGGAGACGTTCGACATTGTTCTTATGGTGTAACACTTGATGTCGTTCTATTCCAACAGGCTTGGTCCTTGCGGGACTCCATACTTCTGCGTGATTAACACTCCACATTCCAGAATCTGTTGAATTAACACGTTTCCCACAACAATGATGCGCCTATTGCCAAGACTATATGCCTTATTTTGCATATACCTGTATATTGTATACGTTTACTTGTAGTTGGATTGCAAGTTGTTGTCCTATCAGCTGTCTGCTTCAACCATTCTCCCCCACGAAGGTCTCCGACATTCATACAGATTTAATTGCCGCAAGGGTTGTGTGTCGGCGGCACAGTTTATGTTACTAATTGCCCATTTGGCCGCCTCGCCGCGCCACCTCGTGCGTCTAAGACATTACCTCCCAGACGTGCTCCTTCCCCCTTGTATGATCAATAATTGAAATATACAAAACACTATTGATATTAACTTCGCTTTAACTTGAAAACCTCTACTACAAAACTATTTCCGTCACAAAATAACATTAAAGAAATGTTTTTGAAGTCGATGTTAAAATGCTCTTTAAGATATTACAAACTGTTCGAAATTGTGGTATTTATTAACAGAATTACCCTTTGATAACAGAATTATGTGACTGGAATTGTGCGAATTGATATGTTATAACAGAATTACCCTTTATAACAGAATTACTGGCCATAACTTCAGCAAAACCTCCTTAGATTAATTTTGTGTACAATATACGAATATTTATTTAACCAATTCGTTCTATCTCTTGAATAAAATCATTTGATCAAAAAATAAGAAGAATTGTAAACTTTATAAATTGAAGCTCACAGTTTCTACTTGAAAGTAAGAATTTTGTAGCGCCATTATTAAGAAACGTTCTTTAAAATAAAATGCACAACTACAGTGGATCATTAACACTTAAGACAATATTAGTAACTGCGCTTTGATATACATAAAACATTCAGATAACTTGCTTTTTAAAGTTATTAAACTATAATTTAAATCCAAATTCCATTCAATGAGAAATTGCTTAGTCATTGTTTATGATATTTAACATAATATGCTTTAATGAACAGTTCAAAATGTGAGTACCAGGCATCGAGTTTGGTTTTGTGACAGTCAAATGTTTACACTGGTTACTCACCTGATCCAGAGGTTACAACCAGTGCCGATATATGCCGACAATATAAAACGTAATGATAGATTAAGCTATATATTAGCCGAGAAAAATATTTTAACATTTGAACAGCTATATAAGTATTCAGAAATGTTTACAAAACTTTGAGTTTAAACAACAAAATAGATTTACTAAATCAGGTCAGTTTATGTCAATATAAATTCCGTTTTTAGTCAAAGAAGTCAGCATCAATTTTATAACGTGGTTCCGGCTAATTATAATAAGTTTATAATATTTTATGGGAATGATATTATTTTTGAGAAAAAGCATAAAGTAAAAATGAAACTGTTAGAAATTTTTCATATGTAATGTTTATTTATACACACAAATTAACTTATTATTATCATATTGTTATTTGTTTTTTATGTTGTGTGTTTGTGTGATGTTGTGGTTGCTGTTACATTGTTGTTAATTTATACTGTTATTGTTATGAATTGATATTGTTATTACTATTAATTTTAACGTTATTGTTATATTTTTGATATTTATAATGTTGTTATTAACTTTGTTTATGGTTTAGGTTGTATATTGATCAAAGAAAACATTTAAATGATAAAGTATTTATGTTTTTGATTAGAAAAAGAAGCTATGGAATATTTAGTGGCTAGAGACTGCTGTTAAAGACAATTAGCATAACAGAAACTTAATATGGCCAACTGTATTCCCGCTCGCGCCCTGCGTGGTGCATTGATGTAAAACTGTGTTCCGTATTATAATGAATAAAGGACTTTTGAACACGAACTTAAACTTGAAATATTAAATCATCTTCAGTCACGAAACCGCAGAGAAAGAGTCATCATGGTATTTTTTATTATCCAGTTTGGGATGGTTTTAAAATATAAAAACCTCTTTCAAACCCATAAAAAACATAAAACAACTAAAACCTTGACATTCAAGTGATGTACTGCTTGATGGCGTGGTTGGGGTGGTTGCCATCACGAAGCTGTACATTATACATTGTCACGGTTGTACTGAACGTGTTCATGATACGACATTAGGGAGTCAGCCAAAGTAAGCGTGAGGCAGCCAGCAGCAGACTGTGGGTAAGGCACAGAAGAGCTGAGGTTATTGCCGGCCATCAGTCTCTCTCGCAGCAGACGATCCGCCATTATCTGCCGAGTAACATTTTTCAGCGTCATAATTACCGGGGACTAACAGATCCCCGAGGACCGCCTCAGCGTTAGTCGCTGATAAGACTAATGGTGGTCTTGCTCTGTTTCAAGCCTCCTTGCACAACTTCTTTAAGAGAAATTAAGCTGAGTTTAGCTCCAGTTCATCTTACTCTTAATGCGGCGTATAAAATCTAATGCTGTAACAGACAGTTCTTGGAATATGGAAGAAGTCATGACGAAGAAGCTCAAAACGAAAAATTTACATCTTTTCGATATCATAGACAACTAGACTAGAAAAAATAAAATATAGTGAAATCACGGTGAATTCGCTCATCAGGTGGACAGCAGTACCTATGATGTTACTGACACGATTTATAAACACGGTGGAGCAACCGAGTTTTCTACAAACAACGTAATAATGGTGGAAAGGGTTATTTAATATGAATATCGAGCTTAGTTCCAACTCACCTTTCTCCTAACGCTAGGGATTTCCGTACCATATATCAACGTGAATCATCGATAAAGGTAATACTAATACAGCTTTACTCGGAGCTTTCTTGCATACATTTATACGTATTAACAGATCCCTGTTTTCTCCTTACTGTTAGAGCCGCTCTGATAGACCAAAATACCATTTTAATAACTATTAAATTGGCACTGACCTTATTCTGCTAGAAGCTTCCTTAAAACACCCCCTGGTAGCCAACCAAAACCCCGGACACAGCTTCGGTGTTAGTCGTAATAAAATAGATACTGATCTACATTACTCTGTTGGAAGTTTCCATCCATAAGTCCCTAAGACCGCTTCAGTGTTAAACATTGCTGATAAGTTTGATGTTGATACTCAATACCATGTTGGAAGTTTCCTACATCGATAAGTCCCTAAGACCGCTTCAGTGCTAAACATTGCTGATAAGTTTGATGTTGATACTCAATACGATGTTGGAAGTTTCCTACATCGATAAGTCCCTAAGACCGCTTCAGTGCTAAACATTGCTGATAAGTTTGATGTTGATACTCAATACCATGTTGGAAGTTTCCTACATCGATAAGTCCCTAAGACCGCTTCAGTGCTAAACATTGCTGATAAGTTTGATGTTGATACTCAATACGATGTTGGAAATTTCCTACATCGATAAGTCCCTAAGACCGCTTCAGTGTTAAACATTGCTGATAAGTTTGATGTTGATACTGAATACGATGTTGGAAGTTTCCTACATCGATAAGTCCCTAAGACCGCTTCAGTGCTAAACATTGCTGATAAGTTTGATGTTGATACTCAATACGATGTTGGAAGTTTCCTACATCGATAAGTCCCTAAGACCGCTTCAGTGCTAAACATTGCTGATAAGTTTGATGTTGATACTCAATACGATGTTGGAAGTTTCCTACATCAATAAGTCCCAAAGATCGCTTCAGTGCTAAACATTGCTGATAAGTTTGATGTTGATACGCAATACGATGATGGAAGTATCCTACATCGATAAGTCCCAAAGACCGCTTCAGTACTAAACATTGCAAATAAGTTTGATGTTGATATTCAATACGATGTTGGAAGTTTCCATCCACACCTCCTGGTAGTAGGAACGAACCCACGACGCTAGAAATTAAGGACTAAAGCTAATTTCCTGCTGGAAGTTTCTTTAAATAATTCCAAATAGACTGACACATATGTGAGAATATATTAGTAGGCCTATTGGTAAAACTAACACTCACCTTACTCTGTTGAAACTTTCCATAGATTAACAGATTCCAGAAGTCTGATTCGGTGTTAGTCATTGATAGAGCTAATGTTGGTACACGTATTCTGTTGAACATTTTCTTCCAACTTTCTAGTAGCGTAAACTATCCCACAAAACTACGTATTAAAACAGGGAAATGCTGCAACCACAGGGAAAGATGACTTGTTAATGCTTAGCAGCATATCAGTTATATGATCAAAGAGTGAAGCCAGAGGTGGGATCCCTTAACTACCATCAGACACTGAAAAAGCCAGAAGCTATATCTTTGGTCAGCTACAGACATCGCAGAACCGAAGAGGTTTAACAGAGAGATAGAAGTAAATATCCCTATTTTAACTTCTTCGATCCTGAACGTAACTTTAAAATCCACAAACATATGACGCTATGTCCCTAAAGTGAAAATTTTGGGGAAAAGAATTTATGAGATGAAATTAGAAGATGTAAATGTCTCCTAAACTCTACTGGCCGGGCCCTGAGTCAATAGACTGAGTAAGGCAAAAATCTGCATCACCAATGCAGAGCTAAGAACTTCGTCGCATATTTTATAAATCTCAAATCAAAAACCATTATCACTGAAGTGATACTGATGGGTGAAAGTTCGACCTGCTAAATGGACTCGGATTTTTAGCAGTAGAAATAGTTAAACTGACTAAATTACTGTCCGAAAGCCACACGGCACGGTAAACGGTTAAAGATCCTTTTGCTATGTAGCTTACACAACAATTACGAACAATAAATATCTCCAACTTAGTAGAGAACCTGATTTGCTATACTTATAGCAGACAACCTGTTCTGCTATACATAAGCAAAGTGAGAGCTGACATACACGTGACGCGGGGATAAACAACTAACACACCCAGGTGCCAGGAGGACATCACACATCGGTACCGTAGCATCAGCAATGTGAGAGCTGACACACATGTGACGCGGGGATAAACAACTAACACACCCAGGTGCCAGGAGGACATCACACATCGGTACCGTAGCATCAGCAATGTGAGAGCTGACACACATGTGACGCGGGGATAAACAACTAACACACCCAGGTGCCAGGAGGACATCACACATCGGTATCGTAGCATCAGCAATGTGAGAGCTGACACACATGTGACGCGGGGATAAACAACTAACACACCCAGGTGCCAGGAGGACATCACACATCGGTACCGTAGCATCAGCAATGTGAGAGCTGACACACATGTGACGCGGGGATAAACAACTAACACACCCAGGTGCCAGGAGGACATCACACATCGGTACCGTAGCATCAGCAATGTGAGAGCTGACACACATGTGACGCGGGGATAAACAACTAACACACCCAGGTGCCAGGAGGACATCACACATCGGTATCGTAGCATCAGCAATGTGAGAGCTGACACACATGTGACGCGGGGATAAACAACTAACACACCCAGGTGCCAGGAGGACATCACACATCGGTACCGTAGCATCAGCAATGTGAGAGCTGACACACATGTGACGCGGGGATAAACAACTAACACACCCAGGTGCCAGGAGGACATCACACATCGGTATCGTAGCATCAGCAATGTGAGAGCTGACACACATGTGACGCGGGGATAAACAACCAGCACACCCAGGTGCCAGGAGGACATCACACATCGGTATCGTAGCATCAGCAATGTGAGAGCTGACACACATGTGACGCGGGGACAAACAACCAGCACACCCAGGTGCCAGGAGGACATCACACGTCAAGCTGAACGGTGCGGCGCGTTTGTTTGTCCGCACCGCCGTTTTATTGAATCATTTTATGCACTTTTCACTCGTCACACATCACCCCGTTATCAGATACGGCTCCGCTCCACGCGTCCAGTTGTAAAAATTGTTTACGGCCTTCGGAAAATGACACTGTCCAGATAATCTCTGGCACATCATGGTCATTATTGGTTGTCAGGACTTTAAATTTGTTCGACGCGGTTTATTTAACGTTCAGGTTTCATTTACGTTCGATTTCACGACTTTTGAATTTCCTCTATGAGTATGTGTCAGCCATTATTCGTACGTTTTATTAACGTTGTTCTTTATAACTTACTATGGATATTTATAAGGTTTCTACTTATCAATTTAATATTGTCTGCGTCAAAGCTCTATTTTGTAACGTAGTTAAATAAATAAATATCAAATATATATAACTACGTTCTGGAACGTTGGCACGAAAAATGGTTAGGTAAAAGACCTTTGGTCTCTCAGTATAAACATTGGAATTAATCTAGGGTAATTGAGACGACGACGCATCTTTTGATATATATTTAAATAAAATATATATAACTACGTTCTGGAACGTTGGCACGAAGAATGGTTAGGTAAAAGACCTTTGGTCTCTCAGTATAAACATTGGAATTAATCTAGGGTAATTGAGACGACGACGCATCTTTTGATATATATTTAAATAAAATATATATAACTACGTTCTGGAACGTTGGCACGAAGAATGGTTAGGTAAAAGACCTTTGGTCTCTCAGTATAAACATTGGAATTAATCTAGGGTAATTGAGACGACGACGCATCTTTTGATATATATTTAAATAAAATATATATAACTACGTTCTGGAACGTTGGCACGAAGAATGGTTAGGTAAAAGACCTTTGGTCTCTCAGTATAAACATTGGAATTAATCTAGGGTAATTGAGACGACGACGCATCTTTTGATATATATTTAAATAAAATATATATAACTACGTTCTGGAACGTTGGCACGAAGAATGGTTAGGTAAAAGACCTTTGGTCTCTCAGTATAAACATTGGAATTAATCTAGGGTAATTGAGACGACGACGCATCTTTTGATATATATTTAAATAAAATATATATAACTACGTTCTGGAACGTTGGCACGAAGAATGGTTAGGTAAAAGACCTTTGGTCTCTCAGTATAAACATTGGAATTAATCTAGGGTAATTGAGACGACGACGCATCTTTTGATATATATTTAAATAAAATATATATAACTACGTTCTGGAACGTTGGCACGAAGAATGGTTAGGTAAAAGACCTTTGGTCTCTCAGTATAAACATTGGAATTAATCTAGGGTAATTGAGACGACGACGCATCTTTTGATATATATTTAAATAAAATATATATAACTACGTTCTGGAACGTTGGCACGAAGAATGGTTAGGTAAAAGACCTTTGGTCTCTCAGTATAAACATTGGAATTAATCTAGGGTAATTGAGACGACGACGCATCTTTTGATATATATTTAAATAAAATATATATAACTACGTTCTGGAACGTTGGCACGAAGAATGGTTAGGTAAAAGACCTTTGGTCTCTCAGTATAAACATTGGAATTAATCTAGGGTAATTGAGACGACGACGCATCTTTTGATATATATTTAAATAAAATATATATAACTACGTTCTGGAACGTTGGCACGAAGAATGGTTAGGTAAAAGACCTTTGGTCTCTCAGTATAAACATTTTTTGCAATAGTGAAAATCTAGGGTAATTGAGACGACGACGCATCTTTTGATATATATTTAAATAAAATATATATAACTACGTTCTGGAACGTTGGCACGAAGAATGGTTAGGTAAAAGACCTTTGGTCTCTCAGTATAAACATTGGAATTAATCTAGGGTAATTGAGACGACGACGCATCTTTTGATATATATTTAAATAAAATATATATAACTACGTTCTGGAACGTTGGCACGAAGAATGGTTAGGTAAAAGACCTTTGGTCTCTCAGTATAAACATTGGAATTAATCTAGGGTAATTGAGACGACGACGCATCTTTTGATATATATTTAAATAAAATATATATAACTACGTTCTGGAACGTTGGCACGAAGAATGGTTAGGTAAAAGACCTTTGGTCTCTCAGTATAAACATTGGAATTAATCTAGGGTAATTGAGACGACGACGCATCTTTTGATATATATTTAAATAAAATATATATAACTACGTTCTGGAACGTTGGCACGAAGAATGGTTAGGTAAAAGACCTTTGGTCTCTCAGTATAAACATTGGAATTAATCTAGGGTAATTGAGACGACGACGCATCTTTTGATATATATTTAAATAAAATCTCAAACAGTGTCATTGCCACTACGATTCCTGTTGAGTAACCAACCATTTTTATTTCATTTATAAGATTTTTGCAATAGTGAAAATCTTAAATATAAAAATAGAGTCGTTCTGTAAACTAGTCGTAGTATAATCAACCTGTTTTATCTTGTTATTTTCTCAGACAGGTTTGTTGAATCAACGATTAGTACTCAGTACTTAACACCAGGCCATGTATGGTACCAAGTCAATGATTAACTACATGCATTTACCTCTAGAGTGGTACCAGTCAATGACTAACTACATGCAGGTACTAAGGATTGCGTCGGCAAGCTGTGGGAGTGTATGTGTAGCAAAAAAACCCAGCAATCCTTCAAATGCCAGGGCGTTCACGATATATTTAATTATAAAGTAAAACTCATTTTAAAAATGCAGGTAAATATATATTTTGCTATAGTTTTACGTAACAGAATCCGAAATGCAAGTACAAATACCGAGGTATTTTCTGTCTGCTTTTCGCAAGTATCAATAATAATATGACCAACAAAGTGACGATGGTATCGTGTACGTTTAGTAAATACACCTGTTGTTTCACGCAATAATCGAGAGAGAGGAGCTGATACAATAAAACAGCACGAGTTATCTGTACATCCCCGCAACTGAAAACTCGTAAAAAGGTGCAAAACCAACAAAGGTTTAGCTGCCGGGCGGGGATCTGTCAGCACGCGATCGACTCGTGGCGATCGACCGCCTCATAAAGTCCCTGTAAAAACAGCGATAGCGCGTGGTAGCGCTCTCGGCGGGGCTCTTTACACCGGTCAGCGCTGCAGCTGACGTCATTACTGGCAGCGATAAGGAGATATCGGCCGTGACGTCATCTGGCATGTTGGAAAATATGATTTAATAATACAAGTTACGTATGCATTGTTTTACTGAAAGGAAGGGTAAGAGTATGCAATAAGGTAGAATTGAGTGTTAGTAATAATTATCCAAATAAAGTTATCCCAAATATACAATATTGTGCACCCCATTTTCGCAACAATGAAAAGAAATTAAAACTGTTTTTCTATTTTTGTATAAAAATAATATTATTGAACCCGGTACAGTAGACTAGAGGTTCTCAACCCTTTTGAACCTACAACCCCATTTTGTATTTGAAATTTTGACGCCCCCCGACTGTAAATTCCAATCTGGGAGGCGAGGCGCTCAACACAAATAAATAAATAAATAGGCCTCGTATCCTGAAAAGTCTGTAGTTATATTTTATAGTATTCCCAGATTAAATATTTGATAAGCACTAGATTTATTCTTCCACTAATGTAATTACTAAATATAATATTTTTATAGCGTTATAAAGCCTTTGGACGAGTACGATCAGCCTGTGCTACTACCTGTGGGCGATTTTATGACTAAATCTGAGTGCGATGGCCGCTTATGTTCGCCCGATCTAACCTGTCAGTTTCTTAATTTTAACGTGTTTATTTCGCTGTTTTAAGTTAGTTCCACGTTTTAATGGATAAATGTTTTAAAGATGTGCATCGATTAGTAACGAGGGAGATCAAACTATAAAACAAAAATGCAGGAATTACGAGTCTTATTTGAAGTTTGGGTTCACAACACTTGGAAATAAACCGCAGTGTGTGATGTGTGGTGAAGTACTACCCGCTGAATCAATGAAACCATCGAAAATGTTACGTCATCTGGAAACCAAACATCAAGGCCACAAGGATAAACCGGTAAGCTTTTTTGAACAAAAATATCAGGCTCGGAAGAATCAAATAGGAAATATTAATAAATTGAGTAATACTAACCAAAATGCTCATACTTTCTATGATGTAGGAATAAATACTGTCCAGAGCGCCAAACCTCATACAATAGCACAAGAAGGGATTCTTCCTGCTGCTATTGATATGATTTCAAGGGTCATAAGCCCCCAAGAAGCTTTAAAGTTAAAAAATATCCCACCGTCAAACAACTCGGTACCGAGAAGAATTTCCGATATGGCTGAATACGTTAAGGATCAATTAAGAGACAAACTAAACCAAAGTGAGTGTTTCTCAATACAAATTAACGAATCGACTGACGTTCGCTGTTGTTCTAGAATGTTGTGTTTCGCACAAGGGGGAATACGTTAAGGATCAATTAAGAGACAAACTAAACCAAAGTGAGAGTTTCTCAATACAAATTAACGAATCGACTGACGTTCGCTGTTGTTCTAGAATGTTGTGTTTCGCACAAGGGGGAATACGTTAAGGATCAATTAAGAGACAAACTAAACCAAAGTGAGTGTTTCTCAATACAAATTAACGAATCGACTGACGTTCGCTGTTGTTCTAGAATGTTGTGTTTCGCACAAGGGGGAATACGTTAAGGACAATTAAGAGACAAACTAAACCAAAGTGAGTGTTTCTCAATACAAATTAACGAATCGACTGACGTTCGCTGTTGTTCTAGAATGTTGTGTTTCGCACAAGGGGGAATACGTTAAGGATCAATTAAGAGACAAACTAAACCAAAGTGAGTGTTTCTCAATACAAATTAACGAATCGACTGACGTTCGCTGTTGTTCTAGAATGTTGTGTTTCGCACAAGGGGGAATACGTTAAGGATCAATTAAGAGACAAACTAAACCAAAGTGAGTGTTTCTCAATACAAATTAACGAATCGACTGACGTTCGCTGTTGTTCTAGAATGTTGTGTTTCGCACAAGGGGGAATACGTTAAGGATCAATTAAGAGACAAACTAAACCAAAGTGAGTGTTTCTCAATACAAATTAACGAATCGACTGACGTTCGCTGTTGTTCTAGAATGTTGTGTTTCGCACAAGGGGGAATACGTTAAGGATCAATTAAGAGACAAACTAAACCAAAGTGAGTGTTTCTCAATACAAATTAACGAATCGACTGACGTTCGCTGTTGTTCTAGAATGTTGTGTTTCGTATGTAGCAATCGAAGGTAACATTATAGTTTGTAAATAACTCCCTTATCACACAAAGGGAGACAGCATGTATGAACTGTTCATCGCCCTTTACAATCGATTGGGGTAAACGTGTTTCCATATGCAGCGATGGTGCTGGTGCTCTCATTGGTAAATACACTGGACTGTTGCAAAATTGAAAACCATCATGTATAATTCTAAATGGATTTACATATACTAGCTCTGGTCTCAAAACAAACACCAATCGAACTTTGTAAAATTCTGGATAATGCAGTGAAAAATTGTTAATGTGTCCATTGCAAAAACAACCTTTTTCTGTTCAGAACAAAGAGAAGGGCTCTTTACATCAAAATACTTTGCTTCAAATAGAAGTACGTTGGATTTCTCGAGGAAACGTCTAGAACAGACTGTTTGAGTTAAGATCAGAAATGTTGGTCTTCCTTCGGGATGCTAATCCCCAGCTTGCAGAACATTTTGCTGATGAATAATGGTTAATCCAACTTGCGTATTGGCGGATATTTTTTTCCATATGAAAATGTTTAAAAGGACGTTGCAAAGCCCAGATAAAACCGTTTTATTTGAACAGGGCAAAGTAAATAAAATATCACTTTGAATCAAACGAGTAAAAATATTAATTTTGAAAACTTTCCCTTGAAGCTTGAATTTATAGAATTTATTACTGGTGTACAACGTAATTTGCTTTTCTTGACATTTTTCGCTGCTCGTGTCTAATCACCAGAAACCTTCGAAAATCAGGTTTTTTGACTGCATTCCAAATGAGGATACTTCTGGTTCACAATGGGTTTTATATCCAATCAATGAAAAGTTGGGAGGAAAGCAGAACTCGTTGCTTTGCTTCATGACAAACTGACACGAGTAGTAAACGGCCGCTCAAGAACTGTTGCACGAGAGCGATTATGTGGACAGATTTTGGCTAGATTAAAAAGTGATCTGTATTTTTTGTTTCGAGCTTTAAAACTACTGATTCCATTTGCAACATCATATTCATGTGAATCTGGGTTTTGAAGAATTTTAACGAGTAAATCCAAAACAAGAAGCAGGTTATCATTTTAAAACAATTTAATTCTGTGCATAACAAAAATTCAACCATACATTTTAACGATAGTCAAAGGTAAACAAGCTCACAGTTCACATTAGCCAACTTTTGTGAAAACTGATGTCTAACGTTGACAATGTTCTAAGAATTTTCGTTTACTTTATTATTACAAAATAAAATCATGTAATTTTACAACATTTAATTGTGTTTAATTTAATTTGGATTTGTTTTATTTATTATTGAGGTAGATCAGCGTTGTTACAGTATCTAGCTATTACGTCTGGCCTTAGTACAGACGT